>NC_064807.1:30600451-30696451 GCF_023721935.1 Panthera uncia
CTTGAAACAGACCAGAAACCGTGATTTGATACAGGGAAAATAACATGTGGACCAAGAGTAAGATTTCTTCAGAAGGGGAAGATCATTCATCTAAGAATGATCATAATCATTCTACATTATAATCTGTATGTACAGAGACAGAGGGAAATGCAGAGAAGTTGCTGCAGCTGGAGTAGAATGTTTGGAGAGGAGAAAGAGAAGCTCTCATTGCCCAACTGAAAGAGGCAGACAATTCAATCTTTCATTTAAACACTTTTGCCATTTGCTTCCTTCTTTTTTCCATCACCTTTCTTTTTTACTCTTTGAATGTTGTTTTCACAGAATCTTTAGAGTTGCTATATTTTGTTAAAAACAAAATGTGGTCACTGAGATGAATAAATATTAGCATATGCTATACAGTAGATTCAGGGACTTGACAGGGTAAGAAGAAAAAGAAAAGGGATATTCCATTAATTAGGCCAAAGGCTATTTCTAAAATTAAGTATCAAATAAAGCCCTGAACATCTTAGATGATCTAGAAAATAGAAAAGAAAACAAGATATTGAGTGCCACACATAATAAAATTTTTAATTTCTGAGTATCAGACCCACTCATGAGGTTGGAAAATCCCTAAGGTTATATAGGGCGTTTGAATATACCGCAGACCATGGGGAAATCCCTAAAGAAAGGTAAATTTATTTTAGAAGAACAAGGATTTCCTGAGATGACGTTTAAAGATGCCAATGTAATTTTTAGGTTGAGAGGCTAACAATTTATTTCAGAAGGCAATGTGCTGATACATAAAGTCTAAAATAGAATACAAAAGAAAATGCTAAGATTGTCTAGAACATGTAGGGTGATTCAGAACGTCATACATACATTTACTACAAATAGGAGAAGTATGAAATATAAGTCATGAGATGTGTTTTCTACCAAACAATAGCAAAATAGTAATGGAACAAATATTAATTTTATCTAGCTCTTTCTAACAAGAGCAGAACCTACTACAGACACAAGAAGGCTAAAACATGAAAGGTAATTATGTCTAGCACAACAGGTCAAGGCCTGCAGGAATACTGCAAGTAAATGCTTGCTTCACGTGTTTATCATTCAAGAACAAAACCATTTAGGGAAATAAGTTGACATAGTATGTGGTGGCAAAGGCTGATAAAAATACTATTTCATACTTGGAAATTGTGATCATAAATGATGGCATGAGTTAGAAGTTGTATATGACATACAGATTTTTACAGAGGCCCAAATGCCTAATATTTTCAGGGAACATAATGGAAATGGAAAAAAAGAGAGGGGGGGTGAGGAAGAAGGCAGAAGAGATGTAGCAGATGTTATTTTTTTCCGAAAATGGCTACAATAGTGTTTCTCGTCCCTTCAGTTCTTTGCTACTCCTCCCATTGAGAGATGAGGCCTATCATTCTGTTTCAGTCTGTGGGGCGTGTGTCTATGCTAGAAGTGCTTAACTCTGTGCAGGCCCATGTCTACAGTGGAAATGCTTTAATATGGGTGGGCCAGTGACTGTGGTCAAAGGAATGTCATGTGGCCTCTGAGAGTAGATCACCAAAAAAAAAAAAAAAAAAAAAAAAAATGGTATGGTTTCCACATGGTCCTCTCAGCACAATCTGCTGTGGGACTCGGAGCCTCCATAGCAGGTGGTTGAGGCCACCATGCTGTGAGGAAGCCCAGGCCAAATGAAGACACCACATTTAGATTATCTAAAGAGCTCCAGCTGAGGTTCCTGATAACAGCCAGCATTAACTATCAGGCATGTGAATAAAGATATTTCCAGATGATTTCCACTAGGCTTAAATTCCTTCCAGCTGAGGCCTCATCATGGTGCAGATACAGCTGTCCCCACCATTTGTTTTCTCAATCACTGATCCATAGGATTCATGATGATTATAAAATGGCTATCTTTAGCCACTAATTTTTGGGGTAAATTTGCTATGCATTCATACATAACAAAAACAAGAGAAAATAGAAAGTAACTTTTATTGTTAAAGTATTGAGCTTGTACATTCTTGTACTCTGGTCCTTGTCAACCTATACCTAGGAGTGGTATTGCTAGATCATGGGATCTAAGTATCTCGAATTTGACTAAGTCTTGCCAAGCTCCCACCAGCAATGTATAACAGTTACCACCAATACTTAGATTTTTCCTTATAGTAAATGTTATCAACCTGATGAATATGAGAAAATATCTCAATACTACTATAATTTGTACAACGATGTTTAATGCAGTGTGTTTTAATACAGTAAAATCTACATGTCCTTGGGGGAAACAGATTATATGCTGTTTATTCATAAAATGGAATACCACATAGCAGTTAAGATGATTGAACTAGATTTACACATATCAATATGATTGATCTCAACAATATAATGTTGGAAAAGAGCAAATTGCAAGAGAATACATAATGTGATAATGTTTATATTCATTTAAGAATGTGAACAACATTTCTGTAGTTTAATCATTCAAAAAATCTATAGAGCTCCCCCCAGGTGTTAGGCTCTGTTCTAGGCATGGGGGACACAACAGTGAAAAGTAAACATAAACATAGATCTCAGCCTTCCAGAATATGCATCGTTGATAGACATCATGCATACATCATGCATACATCATACATCATGCATGTATATGTATATGAGAGAAAAAAAATGTGCACAGCGATGTTATCAGCTTCAGAACAGTGGTTCCATCTGAGAAGGGAGGAATAAAGATGGAATAGACAGAGGCTGGTAAGTTAGAGCATAGCTTTATTTGTTTCATTGGGGTGCCTGGTTGGCTCAGTCGGTGGAGCATGTGACTTCTGATGTCAGGGTCTTGAGTTGAAGCCCCATGTTGGGTGTGAGGCCTACCTAGTGAAAAACAAAAATTGAAACAAATATGGCAAAATGCTCACACCTGTAAAATTTTGGTACCAGTTTGATATTATCTTTTGTGCTCTTCTGTTTGAAATGTTACGTGATTTAACATACAAATTTAAATCTGTTTATAGGGCATAATGAAGTTTAATATGTATCAGGATAGCTAGGTATTGAACTGAAAGAAAGCAGTATGAAATATTAGAAAGAGTTTAAATAGGCTTTGGCTCCAGGTAAACCTGAATAAAAATTCTGTTTTCTCCACTTCCTAGTGTCATTTGGTGAAATACTTGACCTTCTGGAAGCTCAGTTTCCTAATCTCAAGATAGTTGTAATAAAACTTAAACTTACCTCTTAAGTTGTTTGAATCAGGGAAAAAATTGACAAGTGGCCAACATTTGTTGAATGCTGGTAAGTGCCAGGCACTGTTCTACATGCTTTAAATAAATTAGCTCTGTGATTTCCAAACTTTGTACCAGTGGATCGTTGTAGCAAACTGACTGGAGCTCTGAGGAATTTCAAATGCTTAAGAGAGATGTTGGGGTACTTGATATGTGTTGGATACTGTGGTAACTTCTAGTTCAAACTATTTTGCAGATTCAAACTTGGATCACGTATATGTCTTGCAATAATGTTTTATCTTTGCACTACCATTTAAAAAATGTAATATGCTCTATGTTTTCCAGTGGCTATTGCTGTAAGTTGCTAGGACACAAATACTTGTTGGTTGTTTGGACGTAGTTACTTAAGAAGTAGAACTATTCACTATGTCATTTGGCCTGGGGACACAGCAAAAAGAATTATGAAGACATAAATAGACCTCTTACAGAGGTCTGGGAACAGAGAAGGTTTGGGCCTCTCTAAATTAGCTTATTTAATCTTGATATCAACCAAACGACATAAGTCCTATTATCTCCACTTCACAGAAACTAATACCCAAAGAGGTTTACTACTTTGCCCACACAGCTGAAAAGAGTATTTTGCAGGATTTGAACCGAGTCAGAGTGACTTCAAATCTCACACCGGAAGCCAGTGCACTCTACTGTTTCTACGTAACTATGTAAATAGCATGACGGTGTCAAATACACTGTTCTGAGAAGAAATGTTCTGAGAAGAAATGAAATTTTGATCGGAACATTAGAAGTATGTATTTCAAGCTGGAGCTGGAAGGGACTTGGTAGATTTTCATATAAGGAGAAAACTAAAGCCCTGATGAGTCTTCAAGACAAACACACCTAGTCACTGGGAGAGTTAGAACAAGAACCTCTGTCTCCTTGTTCCCAGTGGTGGTGTACCTGTGTAAAAGTGACGATGTTTCGTCCAGGAGTGGCCATCAAAAATAGGATATGCTTGGGGTGCCTGGGTGCTTCAGTCGGTTAAGCGTCCGACTTCGGCTCAGGTCGTGTTTGAGCCCTGCGTTGGGCTGTGTGCTGACAGCTCGCAGCTGCGAGCCTGGAACCTGCTTTGGATTCTCTGTCTTTCTGTCCCTCCCCTGCTCAAGCTTTCCCTCCCACCCCCACCCCGCCCTCTCAAATATAAATAAACATTAAAAAAATTAAAAAAAAAAAAAGGATATGCTTATAATGCCACAAGAAGACACAGAAAAATAAACACCCAAATTTGGAGAATAGTGGCATGGCGGGTACCTTTGTAGCCAGTAAGAATCAACTGATAGAAGTCAGGTGTTTTTCTATTGAACTCAGGGGATTTACAATGTTTATTTCAAGCATTTACTAGAGCAAGTGTTCCCACTGGACAGTCATGTAACTCTCACTACAGAGCTCTAATTTGAGCTCTGTGCTTCCACAATCTGTGAAATACTTCCTTCCTTTGTGGTCCACAGCAGACGATGTAATACTCATTTGTTTTCTTGTTGTCTGGTTTCCTCAGCAGCTGAGGGGTATCAAAGGCAGGGACCATGTCTTTTGCCCCAGTCAGTATTTCCAGTGTCAGTCAAGCGTAGTGCCTAGTATATAGTAGGTACTTAAAAGATGTTTGCTGAGTGAATTTATAAGATATATACGTTGGTAGAAAGCTATATATGAGCTATGATGCCATTTCTTTAATCAACCCCAACACAAATTTTCTCCAGTCAGAAACACCTGGTTTGGATTGCCTGTACATAAGAAATAAATGTTTATTATTTATTTATGTATTTATTTATTTATTTATTTATTTTTTGTTTTACATTTGTTTATTTTTTGAGAGACATAGAGAGACAGAGCACAAGTTGGGGAGGGGCACAGAGAGAAGGAGACACAGAATCCAAACCAGGCTCCAGGCTCCAAGCTGTCAGCACAGAGACTGACGCGGGACTCGAACTCACAAACTGTGAGATCATGACCTGAGCCAAAGTCGGACGCTTAACTGACTGAGCCACCCAGGCACCCCAAGAAATAAATGTTTATTATGTCAAACTACTAAGATTATGGGTTTTTTCTGAAACATGGGATCCTGTTATCCTAATACATCTGTTCATTAGCCTAAAGTAGCCTTCTATTTTCTCCAAACCAAAATTTTATCAAGAGCCAGGCCTCTCCTTGTATATTTCAGCTCACTTGTAACCACTATGCAGATTCCCTCTCCTTTGGCAACATGGTGACATACACACGTTTTCTTAGTGTGATCTCACTATCATCCTCCTCATGTCTTTGCATGTCTTTGCCTTTATTCGTCCTATTCATGTTGCTTGGAATGCGTGTCCATTTTCTTTTTACCTATCTGAATCTTTCTTGTCTTCCTTACCTAGTTTTGGCTGGTCTATTGTGTTATATACCTTTTCTGTAGACTCCATTGACACTCTTCCTTTGAACCTTTCTAGCACGGCAACTCTGGACTGCATGCTTTGGCTCATGACTAGGCTGTCTTGCCTTCTCCTCTTATGTGTTTGTTAGTCTATTCTCCTCAGATTCCAAGCTGAGTACAGGGATCATTCATAGCAGCATCACCAGATCTAATAGGGTCCTAAACAAATGGTAGTCATTCAGTATTTCACGATTCATTTGCTCCATTGCCCCCACCTTCACATACTGCTTAATTTCATTTTGTTCAACAGACTCCAAATCTGATCAGATTGTAGTATCTCATGAAGCATTAAGCAGAAGTTGGTGATACTAAAGAGGAAGGGAGGAATCATTTACTGGGTACTAGGATTTAGACCATGCGTCAAAATGCAGGAAGAAAAGGAATTTGAGTGGGTGGAAGTTCAGTCTTAGTTCATTGTCAAGTGTGGGAAGGTCAATAGTTTTAAGGAACTAAAAGAGCCAAAACATCAGAGCAAAAGGAGCTGAAGTTTGCATTGAATTGAATTAAATTGTTTGTGTCCCACTGATGCCCATTTGAATACTTCTAGGCCTTATTTTTGGTTTTTTGTTTTATCCAGTTTCAGCATTAGAGGAGGAATATATATAGTAGTGCCTGCTTGCATGGTAGATCTTTCCACATGCATGCTATAGTTGCAATCCTGGCATGAATGCAATATGTGCAGTGACAATGAAGGTTGGGTCTCCCTGGGATTATGAGACATGTATGGGTTTGGGTATGGTTGCAGTATGATAGTGACATTCTGTTGATTTTGTTTCTTAACATCCTGGAATCTACCACCCGGATGCAATTTTATGTGGCTCTTTAGTTCTTGACTTTTTGCAGTGTACAAGGCCTCTGATGACATAGGAACTAAATAAGGCATAAATTCTAGAAAACTTTTTGACCATTGTCTATGGAATGCCAAGGAACAATTTTATCTGAATACATCTTTCTAGGTAAAGAGAGTTAAACAAATGTCCTTTCTTTTCCGTAGAATGAATCTAAATTGTCTTGAAAGAATCAGCATTTAGGATGTCTTGGAAAAGTGTGAATGGTGATATTTGTTGTGTTGTATTTTTGGAGATAGCATTCAATTTGTGCTGTGAGAAGAGATCATCGGATTAAGGACATAGTATGGAAAATAAACAAAACCAGATATTAAATTGCAAATCTGTTAAAACACTCTCTGTTTTCAACTTTTTTTTTCTTGCTTTGTTCCTCTATTGGGTAAAAGAGATGTTTCTCTTCATGGTCAACCTCTTGCTTCACCATAGGCTTAAACTTCACCTTCTGCCCCTCACCCAAGGTAATATATGTCAATCTATGTGGGGGGCTGTGCTAGTCTTCCCCAAAGAGGGGGAATTATGTCTATTTGCTAGAAACAAACTGAATTATTGAATTCATTCTTGGAGAACTAATGCTTTTAATTTTCTGGGATAGGTCTCATAATTTGATATTAAATATCTCTGATAATATTAATAATTTCATCCAATCAATAGAACCAAAGAAATATGGAGAGAGCAATTTGTCCATTTGTTTGTCTTCAGGTATACTTAAGCCACACAGTTGTTTCACTTTGTTGTGTAAAAGTTTAGGCCATTTTCACTTGCACCGTTCTCAAGGGCAGTGCAACAACACGTATACCTTGGAACAAAAATCAAGTCATCTAAATGGGTGCTGTAGAGGCTGCTTTTGGGCAACAGGCTTGAGCAATGGAAACTTGAGCAAGGCAAAAGTGACCAGCAAGCTGAATACAAACAGGTGCATGAAGTGACCTACCTTGAAATGACCATAGACCCAAACTAACCAGTGGCCTACTTACAATCAGGTACAGTTACCAAAAAAGGGAAAATTCCGTTTATCTCCATACTCCCTCACTCCACCCTGTAACTAGAGCCCCTCACTACCGCCTTGTGGCAGACAGTCTCTCCTTTGCTGTCCTGCCTGATTCTCCCTTGCAGCATATTCAATAAACTTCTATATCTCCTTTGTTCTGCATTGGGTGAATTCTTTCACTACCCATGCTGCCAGCTTCCCCCTGATTGGAATGGCACCACAGGTGCAAATCTCAGAGGAATGGGAAAATGTCAGAACCATGAATGAAGATGATGGCTAGAAAGGAATGATAAAATTGATCTCTTCCTGCTATGTTGTTGGCCAGCAAGGCATTTCTTGGAGGACTGCACCTCAGAAAAAACAGATTTATGTGAGTAAAGAATACAGATAGATATCTTGAAACTGCTTGATTATTGCAATTATACTAAAGATTTTTGTTAGATCTTCAGAGGAATATAGATTATTGGGGGAAAAAACTGTTGGAGGGGTTTTATTTGTTTTTTTTTTTAACGTTTATTCATTTTTCAGAGAGAGAGAGCGTGAGCAGGGAAGAGACAGACAGAGAGGGGGATAGAGGATCCAAAGTGGGCTCTGCACTGACAGCAGTGAGCCCGATGAAGGGCTCGAACTCATGAACTATGAGATCATGACCTGAACTGAAGTCAGATGCTCCAACGACTGAGCCACCCAGGTGCCCTTGGATGCATTTCATTTAAATAATAGTTACATGTATGAAGAATATTGACATCACAAAGCACCTTCAGTAAAATGGCTATTGATAATTTTTGTTGTCACTTCCCAACCACCGTAGCTGAGGCACAGGAGTGCAAGAACTTCTGTCTCCAGGGGTCCCAAACAGACCAGGTTTGGCCACTCACCACTAAGAAAATACAAAGGCAGGAAAACCAGCTGGTGGTGAAACCAGAAAGGAATTTATATCAGTGGGGCCAACAAGGGTAAGACAGAGGACTAACTTCTCGCAGACTGTCTCCAAAGTGCCAAAATACCTCGCGGTTTAAAAAGGAAAATGTGTCACAAAAGTCGGTGGGTATAGGCAGGTAAGCAGCAAATGTCAAAATGATCATTGTCGTGGGGTCAGTCACGGGGGTCTTGCTGGTTCAGGGCAGTCCTTACACTTAATGGTGTAGTTTTGGTTCCCATCAGGAGATGCTTTATCCATAGGGTCTTTTGCCTGAGTTAAGAGATGAGCTGGAAAGAAGAACTTCATCTATTAGATGGTATAGACTGAGGTCAAACTGGTGGTAGTCGAAGTCCTCTTTCACCACCTCTAAATATTCCAATTATTTTGTAACTTTATGGTGAAGTTTTTAATGATTGATTTTAAAAATGGGAGTCTTTCCCCAGGTTGGTTCCCTACATCAAGCTCCATCAAGATGTGTTTAAGCTTCTGGAATGTGCCTACACTATGAAACTTTGAACAATAGCTAAGAGAAACTGAGCATCCTTTACATATTTTGCCTTGAAGTAAAAGATGGTTTCAAGGTGTCTAGCCTGGGAAGAATGATGGTAAAAGTGACAAAAAACAGTTACACAGAAACAAACTAATGAAAGGAAAAATAGCTACTTCACTTTGTGGACCATGGAGGTGATAGGACTACAGACGTTTAAGAGCAGCCAGGAGAATATATTCAAACACCTTAAACATTAGGGATGGAGATGCCAAATTCACAGGCATCTGTGTGCTGTTAAAGGTTTGTGGTAGGTAAGTTTACTATGTGATCTTTGTCTTCTCTTCTCTAATCACTACCCAGCTCTGCCCAATCAATTTCATCTTTTGAGATTTTATTTTTTTTTTCTTTCTAATAAGCTACATGACACTTTTTATGGCTGTATGTCATGTGAAGGGTGGGGTCATGAGGAGACAGAAAGTTTTCCACTACTCCTCTGTGAATCAGAAGAAAAGAAAAGAAAAGAGACGGGAAGGAAGAGAAGAGAAGAGAAGAGAAGAGAAGAGAAGAGAAGAGAAGAAAGAGAAAGAAAAGAAAAAGGAAAAGAACAGGGGAAAAAGGATGCCTGCTGAGGTGTATGAATTACAAAGCCTTGATCAATTGTTGTGTAAACAGAATCATTTTGGTTAACAGGAGCTAAGTCTCCTTGTTAAACTGTGCCTGATGTTTGACACCCTCTGTTGCTACTGTTTTATCACAGCTTGTTCAACATTCAGAATTCCTTTATGAGCTCTGTGAGAAGCCACTAAAAGCATTCTTTGATGATACAGTCACCTCTGGGAAACACATCTGAGCTTTAACCAAGAAATGTATGTGGGAGAACATTTCTGGTATCTTGTTTAATAGGCAAGACTATCATGTCCTCCTTTCAAATACACTTTAAAGTTGTTTTTTGTTTTTTTTTAATGTTTATTTTTGAGACAGAGACAGAGCATGAACAGGGGAGGGTCAGAGAGAGGGAGACACAGAATCTGAAACAGGCTCCAGGCTCTGAGCTGTCAGCACAGAGCCTGACGCGGGGCTCAAACTCACGGACCGTGAGATCATGACCTGAGCCGAAGTCGGACGCTCAACCGACTGAGCCACCCAGACGCCCCTCAAATACACTTTAAATGACATCGAGTAGATTTAGAGAGATTTATAACAAAATGGGATTGGAGTGACAATAGACTTCCTTCACCCATCCTTTTATGGAGATCTTTATGTAGTAAAATGTCCAATTATGGGCTCAGCCCAATCATTTTTTGGAACATGACCCTATATTTCAGAGTACCTCATTATTTAAAAAGTATCTCTGTTTTAATCCTTCCTGATACAAATGTAATTCACTCCGGTGCTCAAGGGAGTGCTTGCCTCCCAAAGCTTCCAGCAGAAACCAGTCAAGAGAGATTTCTTTAGTCTTCACAGTAGGCAGATAAGTTTGAATGAAATGTATGAACATCTTTCCACAAATGGACATCTGTACTGGATTTGTTAATCTTTGAGTAGGTATGTGTGATGAAAACGGTAAGTCATTGTGGAGTTTTCTGAGTGGAGGGCTATCAGTTTGTACAAACAAGGATTGTGCTCTCCTTTGGGGAGTTAATACCTTGTTGCATTGCCATTTATATAGCTTTGATTATGGCATCTTCCTTTTCAAAGTGGCAGGAGTCACTTCTTGCCTAAAGGAACTGTGGTCAGTTCGAGAATAAAGCAGTTCCTAATTCATTTGTCTTTTATTTCTTTTACTCGTAATGTATACTACAAACTGTCCTCTCTCCAAAAATTTCAACATCTCAAGTTCAACGCCTCCTTTGCTTCAATCCGTAATTCCTTAGTGAGTTCCTAAACTTGCCACTGAACTACAAAGGTATATATCACAACTAGAATACGAGCAAGTAGGTCTCAAATTAAAAGCTGATAGCAATTTACTTTAGGAGACTGTGTTAAAATAAGGATTGTGGACTGTGCCTTCAAGTCTTCATGTTTGATTTTGTGTTGAGGCTAGCATGATATATGTACACAGATGGTAATCCAAATGAGAGATGGGTTCTCTAATCCAAACTTTTATCTCTATGACACTCAAATACGCCACAGACATTTGGTAACAGTGGTTACTTTTTTGTGTCCACTTGGCTGGGCTAAGGGATGTTCAGAGAACAGGTAAAATATTATTTCTGGGTGTGTCTGTGCGTGTTGTCTGGAAGAGATTAGCATTTGAATTGGTAGACTGAATAAAGACCCACCCTCACCAATGTGGGTGGGCATCATCCAGTCCATGGAGGGCCTGACTAGAACAAAAAGGTGTTGGGTTAATTTCCTCTCTGCTTAAGTTGGGACATCATCTTCTCCTGCCCTCAGACTTTAGTGCTCCAATTTCTTTGGCCTTCAGGTTTGCTTTGGAATTTATACCACTGGCTCCTCCGGTTCTCAGGCCTTTGGGTTTGGATTGGATCTACACCACTAGTTGTCCTAGACTTCCAGCATGCTGGCAGCATATCATGGGACTACTCAACCTTCATAAGTGTGAGCCAATCCCTCATAATAAATCTCTTTCTGTATTCTACATATCCTATTGGCTCTATTTCTCTGGAGAATCCCAATTCAAGGACTTACTAAGACAACACTTTAAGATCCTATAGCCATAGGAAGCTCCCTTAAGAACATTAAACTATTGGCCATTTAATTTTTATATCCAGTTAAACACATATTAGTATTATAGGTCAAATGGAGACCTGTGTAGAGTATTGGAAGACACAGCTTCTCCCTTTGAATTTAAGACTCCAGTTTGGCTCAAAAGTTGAGTAGGAAAAACTCTTTTTAGTAAGTCTCCTGGAAGTTTTCTGTGTACTCTTGTTTCCACTTGGGTAAAATGCTCAATGCTTAATACTTAATGATTAATACACTGCTTCATGTAGAGCAGCTAAGAAAGGGCTCTCAATAACATGGTGAATCACCATGTTGTACACTTGAAATTAATATAACATTATATATAAACTATACTTCAATAAAAAAGGAGGGCTATCAGTACACAATGTGTATTGTGGTAGGAGGAATTATGTCCCTCTCCCCTCGAAGATGCCGATTTCCTAATCCCTGGAACTTTTGATTCTGTTGCTTTACATGGTTTAAGGGATTTTACAGAGGTGTTTAATTTGAAGGATCCTGAAACAATGAGAGTAATCTGGGTTTCCCAGGTGGAACCAATCTAATCACTTGTGTTTTTCAAAGCAGAGAAATTTTCCTGGCTCCAGGCAGAGGGAGATGTGCCCACAGAAGGACAATCAGAGAGAGGCAGGTTGAGGATCCCACCTGGTGTTCCTGGCTTTCCTGCCTTTGAAGATAAAAAGAGGTCAACAGCTGAGAAATGTGGACAGACTAGAGAAGCTGGAAATGGAACAGAGTATTGGTGAGTTGAAATTGGTTTAATAATTTCCTAATGTTAATGTGTACAGCTCATGGGCTACTTGTTTAGAATTCATATCGCCAGACCTAACCTCAGGCATTCTGATGCATTTTATCTAGTGTGGGATTATATCTAATGCCTGATTCATTATATCTAGTCAGAAAGTTAACTTCATTTGGACAACCATTAATCAAGATGAGCTCAAAAATCCATCGTAGCCTGATTTTATTAAAGGTAAATTGCCATAATGAGAAAGAATGAAATCATGACATTTGCAACAACGTGGATGGAACTGGAAGGTATTATGCTGAGTGAAATAAGTCAGTCAGAGAAAGACAGATACCATATGTTTTCGCTCATATGTGCATCTTGAGAAACTTAACAGAAGACCTTGAGGGAAGGGAAGGGGAAAAAAAATAGTTACAGAGAGGGAGGAAGACAAACTATAAGAGATTCTTAAATACAGAGAACAATCTGAGGGTTGATGGGGGATTGGGGGAGAGAGGAAAAGGGGTGATGGGCATAGAGGAGGCCACTTGTTGGGATGAACACTGGGTGTTGCATGCGAGCGATGAACCACGGGAATCTACCCAAAACCAAGAGCACACTTTACACATTGTATGTTAGCCAATTTGACAATAAATTATATTTTAAAAAAAGTAAATTGCCATATTTACCTCATAATTTAGTCCTTTTTTTCCATATTTATATTACAGAATCAGACATACCCGCATAGGTACTTTTGACTGCATTTTAGTCAGCTTGTGCTTACTTCAGCAGCACATGTACTAAAATTAGAACAACACGGAGATTAGCATGGTCCCTGCGCAAGGGTGAGATGCAAATTTGTGATGTTAGTCATCTAGATGGCCTCTTTCTAGAAAATTTGGAAATTTTTAACCTCAAGTTTTGAAAACTTCACCAGGGGAACTTGACCAGAAGGATCAGGAATGTCCTCCTCTGGAACATTTACTATGCATGTTTATTTGTTTAATGCGTGTCTGCCAGGCTTGTCTGTAAATTCCATCAAGGCAGAAATCAGTAGCTCCACCAAATGGCAACAGGCCCGACCCCATTAATCAAGAAGCACTTTGTTTTCAGGTACTACCATTTTGAGGTAATGGTAGGAGAGGTGCAGGGCAGGGATAGATTGAAGACATATTCAGGAAATAAAATGAGCAGATCTAACATTCTGCTGAAGGATTGCAGAAAAATATTCTCGAGCTTCAAGCTTAAGTTGTTGGATGGGCATATCCCCAGTCAAGGAAGAAATGCATTTGGTGGGAGATTAGTTTGGGAGATCATATGTTTTGGGATGTCTGTGGGAGCTAATCATCCTTGAGTAAGTGCAGATACATGGGAATCTGCACTTCTCTGGCGGGGCAGATGCCCCCAAAGATGCCTGTGCTTTCATTCTCAGAGATGTTGTTTTCCATGACAAAGAGACTTTGCACATGTGTTTGAAGTTAGGAATCTTAAAATGGTGAGTGTACCCTGCATTACCTAGGTGGGTCCAATCCAATCACAGGCGTTCTTTAAAGCAGATCTTCCCCAGCTGCAGAGAATCCCGGAGGGCAGCGTGGAAAACCCTCAGCCTACTGTTTGTTGCTGGTTTTGATGCAGAAAGGCAGCCTTGAGCCACGAATGCAGCATGCTAGCCTTCAAGACGCTAGAAAGGTAAGGAAATGCTTTGTCACAGAGTCTCTAGAAAGAACTCGGGTTTCCCAACACCTTGTTTGTAGCCCAGTGAACTCTGAAACTGATTTTGGACTTGTGACCTTTCAAACTGTAAGAGAGTAAACTTATGTTGCTCTAAGCTTACACCCATTTGTGTTAATTTTTAACAACAACACTATAAAATGAATAAAGCCACTATCCTGTTTCCCCAAACAAAACAAGTAAGTTTATGATACTTGATAACGTAATTCTCTGGGGCCACATTCTCTAAAGCCAAGAAAAGGAGCAAATTCTCCCCCTCAATTCCCTTTCATTTTGAGAGACATTTGCTTAGTTGTTGATCTCTGAACTGGGTTTTCACGGACAAATTCTTATGATGCTGCTGAGGAAGCTGGCAGGTGAGGCATGCTGTGACATCCAACAGACAACACAGGGCTGACTCTCTACCAATCACAGGGTCAAAGCCAGATTTTGAAAGAGAAAATTTCACACTCTGCCCCAGTTCTCATTCTCAGTATCTGTCAGTTTGGATTTGCTCCATCACTAGTGAAACTCATGCTTTCCTGAGAAGCGGTGGCTGAGCTGTGTTTAGGGAGGGAAGCATGGGTATCTGAGCATGGCTACACTTAGAAGCAACAACGTAAATTGGACACCTGTCTTCCATAATCTCTGATCCTTCTTGTTGAATGTTACAATGCAGTCTCAGGAGAATCCGTTGATCACCTGGCTGAGACAGTGGTGGTCAGTTTTCCCTGCTGTAAGATTACTCTTTTTTGGAACTTTTTTTTTTTTTTTTTTTTTTTTTTTTACATATTCTTATCTTTGGAAGAAACCGACGATGTGCAACCCAAGCATGAGGAGTGGAGGGTTAGGTTCTCCCTCCTTGAATATGGAAAATATGCATAAGTTATTTGGAATTCTGTGCATATTTGTCTAGTCTCCACTTTTTTGAGTAAAGTCTTTATAGCGGTATGGACTTGTGACTCCTATATTCTGATTTATAATGCACTACGACTTTATTTTGTTGATAACTTCTGCCTTCAGTGACTGGGAGTTCTTTACGTTTGTTGCTGTGTCCTGTTGACCTACTCATATTACTATGGGGTTTTTTTGTTTGTTTGTTTTGTTTTTCTTTGTTTTTGAGTGCTACCTTACTTTCTGGCAATACAAGATCTCAAGATTCATCATGTATTTTTCCTGCCCCAGTCCTGGAATCAGCTTTTTTTTTTTTTTTTTATATCCCCCAGGAATCCGTGGTTATTTTCATTGGTGAATGGTACTATAAACCAAGATCTGAGTATTAAGTGAGCTCATTGCTACCAGGAAGTTACTGCGTTTAGGTCCCCTTAGGTGGCAGAGTAAGGAAATATATATATATGCATACATACTCTAGCCTGTGTATATATGCATACCTATAAATATCTTTATATGTGACAGTATTCACTGATACTAAGCTGAAAGTGAGTTCATGTGGAGGTCTCCAACTCTAATCCATTACCACATGGATTATTCTAGTCTCTCCCCCTTGCTTTTCTGTAGCCACCTACTCCAACTGTGAGAAAACTTGCTCCCACCATCCGTTTTCATTTAATTAATTGTTTGATCCCAAGAGAGATGTGTTTCAAGTGTTAACACATATCCCCAGGAGATGCAACTTTGTTAACTGGAATACAGTTCTTATGTGTAGTTCCAATTAACTTTAGAGATCTTATTTCCTACATTACTTAGGTTAGCAACTTTTCCTCCACCCTCTTTAATGACATTGTTTCAGATATTTGTAACTCTGTTAGATTATTTGTCCCATTCTGTGTTTGGTCTTGAGATCCCATAACTTCTTAAAGGATATATTTTTAAGTGCATATATAAAGGTTCATTTTTGTGCTGTAAGGTTCAGCAGGTTTTAATAAGTGCACAGTACCATATATCCACCCTTGGATTTTTCTATAGAATAGTTTAATGATACTAAAAGCTTCTGTGCTCCACCAATTTAACATCTCTCTAACCTCTAGCCACCTGTCCATTCATTATCTTCACAGTTTTACCTTTTCTGGAATGTCTTATAAATGGCATCATACAGTTTGTAGCTTTTGCAAACTGCTTTTTTTCATTTATTACAATGCATTTCAGATTCATGTGTCTGCACGATTTGATAGCTCATGACTTTTTATCACTAAATAGTATTCTATTGAATGGATACACAACTTTTTTCCCCCTCCATTCACCTGTTGAAGGGCATTTTTGCCACTTCCCCTTTTTTTACATTTATGAATAAAGTGGCTGGCTATAATGATTCACATGCAAGTGTTTGTGTGGACTTGAGTTTTCAACTAAAGAAGGTAAATGTTCAAGTCCTTGCCCGTTTTTTATCAGATTATTTTTCTTTTGAGTCATAGGAGTGCCTTATATATATTGGAAATTCACTCCTTATCATATTGATGGTTTTCAAATATTTTTTCCCATTCTGTAGGTGGCCTTTTCATGCCAGTGATTATTTCCTTTCTTGCAAGAACTATTTTAGTTGGTACTCACACATGTCTATTTTTGCTTCTGTTGTCTGCCCTTTTACTGTTCCATTTACCAAAAAACCCATTGCTGAGACTAATGTCAAGAAGCTTTTCTCTTAGGTTCTAAGAGTTCTGCAGTTTCAGGTCTTATGTTGAAATCTTTAATCCATTTGAGTTGACTTTTGCATATGTGTAAGGTAGGGCATAATTGCATTTCTTTTCTTCCTTTCTTTCTTCCTCTCTCCATCCCTCCCTTCCCTTGTTTTTTTGTACACATGGATAGCCCGTTTTCCCAGCACCATTTGTTGAAGAGACTGTCCGTTCCCCATTCTGTGTCCTTGGCATCCTTGTCTAGGATGAGTTGATTGTATGGGGTAGGGTTATTTGTGGGCTCTGATTTTATTTCTTTGTCTATATGTCTGTATTTATGCCAGTACCATGCTATTTGAATGACTGTAGCTGTAGTGTATACACGTTGTACTGTATGTTTTAAAATTAAGAAGTATGATGCCTCCAGCTTTGTTATTTAAGACGAGTTTCACCATTGGTGGGCTTCTATAGTTTCATACAAATTTGAAAATTTTTTTTTCTATTTCTATAAAAAATTTTGATGGGTATAGTATCAAATCTATAGATCACTTTAAATAGTATGAACATTTTAAAAATATTAAGTCTTCAAATTTATAAACACAGGATGTCTTTCCATGTATTTGTGTGTCTTCTTATTTCTGTCATCAATGTTTTCTAGATTTTAACATACAAATCTTACACCTTCTTGGTTAAATTTAATCCTAAGTATTGTATTCTTTCTGATGCTGTTGTCAATAGAATTGTTTCTTTTATTTTCTTTTCAGATATTTTGTTGTTAGTGTATAGAAATGCACCTGGTTTTTATATGTCTATTTATATTTCCTGCAACTTCACTGAATTTGTTGATTAGCTCTAACGGTTTTTGGTGGAGTCTTACGGTATTCTACTTACAGGATCATGTTACCTGCCAACAGGTAATTTTATCTGACTTTTTTTCTGATTTGGTTACCTTTTATTTCTTCCCTGATAGCTCTGGCTAGGATTTCCAGTACTAGGTTGGATAGAAGTGGTGAGTGGACACTTTGTCTCGTTCCTGATTTTAGAGGAAAAAATTTCAACACTGCACCACTGAGTATGATGTTAGCTATGGCCTTGGTATATGTGGCCTATTTTATGTTGAGTAATGTTCTTTCCATTCCTTGATGCTTGAGGTTTTTTTTTTTTTTATCATGAAACACTGTTGAATTTGTGAAATGTTTTTCTACATCTGTTGATATGATCATGTTATTTTTATCCTTCATTATGTTAGTGTAATATGTCACACTGATTTGCATAGGTTGAAATATCCTTGCATCCCAAGGATAAATATCACTTGGTCATGGTGTATGATCCTTTTAATGTGCTCTTGAATTTGGTTTGCTAGTATTTGGTGAGGATTTTTACACAATCATAAAATGATTTGGGCAGTTTTTCTCCTCAATGTTTTGCAAAGAGTTTGACAAAGATTCATATTCATCAACAGAATGAACAGGCGATATGTGAAATGGGAGAAAATATTTACAAACCATACATCTGATAAAGTGTTGGTTTCCAAGATAAGTAAGGGACTCTTTTTTTTTTTTCATTAAGGATATTTTATTTAGGGAATAACATATGTAAATAAAGTTTTAATATCATAATAAAGTTCAGAGGCATGAATTACAGGCTAATCCTGCAGGAAACCTCCCTGTGTCTACATTAGATTTATTTTTATTTTTTATTTTTGTAATATGAAATTTATTGTCAAATTGGTTTCCATACAACATCCAGTGCTCATCCCAACAGGTGCCCTCCTCAATGCCCATCACCTACCCTCTCCTTCCTCCCACCCCCCATCAACCCTCAGTTTATTCTGTTCTTAAGAGTCTCTTATGGTTTGGCTCTCTCCCTCTCTAACTTCTTTTTAGTACAAAAAAAATATGATTTAAAAAAAATGGGCAAGAAACTTAAATAGTCATTTACATAATGTATTTGAAAACTTATGTACACATAGACACCTGTACATGAATTATTATAGCAGCTTTATTCATAATTGGCCCAAACAGGAAACAACAAAGATGTTCTCCAGTAGGTGAATGGCCAAGTAAAGGTGTCGAACATCATTAATTATTGGGAAGTTCAAATCGAAATTACAATGCAGTATTACTTCACATCTGTTAGAGTTATTATCTAAAAAACAAATGATAACAAAGGTTGAGCTTGTAGAGGAATTGGAATCCTTGTATACTATCGTTGGGCACACAAGATGCTACAGCAGCTATGGAAAGAGCATCGAGATTCCTCAAAACATTAAAAATAGAAATACTATATAATTCAGTAATCTCACTTCTGAGTGTTGGCCCAACTGAATCAAAATAAGAATCTTGAAGAGATATCTTCACTCCTATGTTCATTTCACTACTAACAACAGTAGCTATGACATGGAAACAACCTGTATCCATGGACAGATGGATGGTAAAGATAGTATGATATTTAAATATAATGCAGTATTCTTCAGCCTTCAAAAATAAGGAAATCATGCCATCTGTGAAGCATGGATGAACCTGGAGGACATAGCACTAAGCGAAGTAAGCCAGTCACAGAAGGACAAATACTGTGTGATTCAGCTGCAGGTACCCAGAGTAGTCAGAATCATAGGAGTTTAATCAGTAGCATTTGCCAGGGCCTCGGCATGGGGCAAATATTATTCGCTTGTTATAAAGTTTGAGTTACACTAGGTGAATATGTTCTAGGTGTCTGCTGTACAACATAGTGCCTATAGTTAATAATAAGGTATATGCACTTCATAGTTTAAGGAGGTAAATATCTATTAAATATTACAACACACATGAAAACCCCAAAGGAACACAAGGAAATCCTGGAAGGTGTCCAATATATCTCTTATCTTGATGGTGGTGGTGGTATCATGGATGTTTGCATATGTCCAAACTCATCAAATTATATATAATATGTGCAGTTTTTAAAATCAGTTATGCCTCACTAAGGCTGTATAAAAAAGAAAAATAAGAGTAGTTCATGGGTACAACTTATAGGAAAAAGTAAGTTAGGTAAATACCTAAAGAGCATGATTCTACAATTCTAATACATTTCTTCTTTATTGTCTGTAATTTCTGGTTCTCCTCAGCATGGACCCATTTATTTATTCTCTCACCCTTATTTATTTCTCTCCACATTAAAAAGACACTCAAAACTTTCATTCAACATGAAAAACAGGTATTCTTATTCCAATTCATTAGAAAAGAAGGCTAATTATAAACTTTATTAAAAAGAATATAAGGTTTTCAAACTGTGTTAAGGAACATGTTATCAGCAGAGTGTCTAAGGATTTATCAACATGTCTTTTTTTTTTTTTCTTTTCATCACTCTGGTTTCCTTATCCACCCTCCTTTCATGTATCTATTTTATAGCAAGATTCATAGCATCATATACATCAGAAAGGAAGTAGAAATCTGTACTAGAGTATACCTACCAATATTTAAGTTGATCAGAAAATAGTAGGAATGCAAACATCCCTAAATGGCATCTGATGATGAGGTGATGGGAATTAAAAAAAGAAAGAAAGAAAGAAAAATAGATTGCTAAGCAAAATTTACACTCAAGATCTACACACCGGAGATGCAGAATACTTGATACACCGTTAGTACTTAATTTCAGCAGAAGAGAGATGATTTCCCCTAAGACCAAGGACTAAAAGAACATGAAATGTTTCACATGTGAGGTGAACAAATACTGAGTATAAACTGTAAGAAGACAATTTTTTTTTTATCTGGAGGATTTTACAATTCTTAAGGTAAGCTATCACTAACATAAATATAAAGAGTTTGAGGAATTCAGAAGGAGAAGGAATGTGTCTAATTAGGAAAACCTCGTTAGGCTTTAAGGAGGAGGGAGCACTTGACAGATAAGAATTTGACAAATGGGAACAGAATGGGCAAACCTAGCAGTGGAAAAAGATCGTG
Source organism: Panthera uncia (assembly GCF_023721935.1). Classification (NCBI taxonomy): domain Eukaryota; kingdom Metazoa; phylum Chordata; class Mammalia; order Carnivora; family Felidae; genus Panthera; species Panthera uncia. The sequence goes on from NC_064807.1 coordinate 30,621,015, forward strand.
AATATTTAAGAAACATGAAATAATCCTGCATAGCTTTTGGGTAGGCAACAGTGAACAATAAGTTAGAAATTGAACAAGGCTTATATTTTTGGAAATCCCTAGAAGTCCTACAAAATTGTATTTAATTCACTTGACAATAAGATGCCATTGAAGATGTTCAGGACCATTACTTTGCAAAAATAATTAAGGCAAATTAGATGAAATAACAAAAATGAGAATGAAGAGGTCATTGGTGTTTTCCCTCTAAGTCTGGATTTCAGACACGAGCGTGCATGACAATAGTGTGGAGAGTAAACTAAAAAGCCAGTGACTGGTCCCAGCCCCTGAGACAATGATCCAGGTACCTTAACAAGCAGTTGAGGCAGTTCTGTGCATATTAAAGTCTGAGTGTCTAAGTGACAGATGAGAACCTGACCTTGAATATGGCAGAAGAAATGGCTCCTAGGGTACAGATCAGACAGATGTGGCACCCTAGCTGCACAATCTGAATTTTTATAGATGAGTCATTTTCAAATCTGAGGCTCACTTAACCAAAGCATCAAAAACAATGGATGTTTAAGCTCTGCATCACTAATTCTCAGAACTGCATTCTGAAGGTGACCGTAAAACTGAGCACTGCCTTAACACACACGGTTTGTGGTTGGATCTAGCAAGTTGAGACTTATCAGACTAATAGAATCGTGTCATCACTACTTCTCCAATTTCTTCAAAGCATGGTTGGGGTGCTGAGAGAGATTATGGAAAACAGGGAGATGAGATTGAGTTCTTCCAGGTCAGAGATACTAACTCTTTCATCTGTCAAAGCAGGGTCAATGTTAGTGGAATGAAGTAAGAAATGAATGAATGAAGTGAAATGAATGAAGAGGAACCTGGCCGATTTTTAATGAAGGTTTACAGGACAGTAGTTCAAATAGTTGCAGGAAAAATACTATCAGTATTGGCCCAGGGACAAAGATTTTTAAAGATGATAAAACATTGTTTCAAAAAGTCTCTGTGGCTTTCTACCCCACCTAGGAACACACGTAAGCCGAAAGCTGAAATCTATTAGTCTTTCTTGTGGGGCCTTTACGTCCTATTCCCAGAAATCCTTCTGCTGGAATTCTGTACACAGTAACAGTCGCTGGTAGAGAGGTATCTCAGATGAGGACATTCCTGATAGAATATCTGTTTGAGCGTCTCTCGGGCAATATGAATTTCTGGTACCAGATTCTCCTCCTTATCCTTAGAAAATTCAGCAAAGAATCACATAAAGCACAGAAGAGAGCCCCAAAGAAAAATTGGTCTTACACAGCAGACTTGACTTGCTCTGAAGAAATGCAGTTGTGAATAAACTGTTTGAATAGTATTTATAAATAATAGAAAAAGGTCTCAAGTGTTGATAATAGTATGTCTGCTTGAACAAGGTGTGAAATTCTGGAAAGCAACTATTTTCTAGGCCGTCTATTGGAGCATAATTATTTAAAATTAACATTAAAAATAAAACCAAAATTATTATAATTAATCATGGAATATTTTCAGAGCAGTGAGAGCAGTGGGAATTCCTTCAGTTTAATAGCTACTGAAGTCATCCCTTCTGCAGAAAGGACAAAAGGCCAGGAATAAAGAACATGACTTTAAATTGATATCCATATGTTATTTATTATTATAGGTTATAGTGTTATTTATAATATGTTTGGTTCTTGAGCTCTGACTCTTGAGCTTTGTCACTTAGAAGAAAAATATATTCCCTACAAGTTTGACTAAGTGATGTTTCAGCTTCTAAAATATTATGTATGGTACAGTGTTTTTTATTTTTTTTGCTTAATTTTTTTAAATATTTTATTTATTTTTGAGAGACAGAGCCTGAGCCGGGGAGGGGCCAAGAGAGGGAGACACAGAATCTGAAGCAGGCTCCAGGCTCTGAGCTGTCAGCAGAGAGCCCATTGTGGGGCTTGAACTCAGAAGTTGTGAGATCATAAACTGAGTTGAAGTCGGACGCTCAACCTACTGAGCCACCAAGTGCCTCTGTATAGTACAATGTTTTAAGTTGAAAACTTCAGATAGGAATCCAGAAGTTTTTTGATTTATTGGCAAAGTTGTATAATTACTTTTTTTTTTCACTGCAGAATATTAACATTACTCTTAGATGACTTGAAATCGATCTTATTTCTTTCATTTGGGTTTTTCTAGGATTATAAGAGTGACAATACTCTGCTCCAGAAGAGATTTGCCTTCTCTCATAGAACAGAGTTTCTTCTAGCCACACTGTATCTTAACATACATTTCATCCCACATAGTAAGCTGCTATTTAATGGAAACAATGAGCCCATTGATGCAGACAAAGTAGCTATTGTCTGAGGGCCCGTGAGTCATTCTCAAGTCATAGAAAGTATAGTTATTAACTTCAGTCATAATCATAGGCATTTAGAAATCTTAGTAACTAACTCCAGTATATAGAAATCTGTAACTGATCCTAAACTTAGACCTAAATTTCACATTGACTGGCATGGTCAAATTTACCTTGTAGAATAAGGAAATAGCAGACTAGGAACCATGTACTTGATGGCCTTCTTTATGAAATTAGCATCATATACAATTTTTATAACATTCAGTAGTCATTATTAATTCCATTAAAGATTAATTTTAGATGCAAAAGTATTTCAAATCAAACTATTGTTTCCTTTCAGGTATAATATTGATACTATATTCTTAGATTATATCTTTAATTATAATTTGCTAGAGTTTGTCTAAAAATGAACAAGTACACATGATTTTTTCATGAGATAACCACTTTTACCCTATGTTTATCATCCAAGTATACATTAAACCATTGTGTGTGTGCAATAAATATTTAACAATAAGAATAGACTAAATATATTTCTTTATTGGATTTGTTTAGAAATGTTCTCAAGATTTACTGAAATTTTGAAGACAGGAATAATGAATATAAACATAAAATTGAGTAGTGTCTAATTGTAGGCCCGAATCCTGTAACTAAAGATCAGAAGACAGCACCCCCGACCAGGAAAAAACATGCTGGTCTGATGGGAGGAATAACATTTAAATGAGAAGCTTAAAACCCTTTTTAAACATTGAATTTACTTGAGTAGCAACTTACTTTTCACATTTAAATGTTTTGCCGGATATTTTATAACTTCAGTTGAGTATTTCAAGCAATATCTTGAAGGACTGTGAGAAAAGTTAAATGTGTGGCACATCCTGCATAAAACAAGACAAATTGGAACTTCCAGGAGTAAGAGGATTCTTTAAATTACTTCTTCTGAATGGAACTTGTATACTAACTTTACAGGGAGGTACCAAAATACTGTATGTGGACCTAATCAAAATATTAGTGTCTTAAGAAGAAAGAGAGTAGTCATTGATTGTTTAAAACATGAGTGGCCATTTTAATTTCCATCGATACGTGTTGATGAAATGTCAAAATTACACTAAATTTTATGGGAGGAAAAATTTTTGAAGAGCTGCCAGCATTTGAGGACACATTCACATCATGGATTTTATGAATATATTCTGGAATTCATTCATTCATTTCATCATTGATTTATTTTTTTCTAGATTTATTAAATGTGTGCTGAACCTGGGATATTCAAAGAGAATCTTCATTCTCTAGTCCAATGGAAATCCATACAGTGCTTCTTTGTGCCTCAATGCTTTGCAGAGTTGCCAGTGAACCTAATTCCTTCTGTTTTTACCTTCAGCCTCCTCTCTCCTAATATTTGGAAGTATTTTTTTTTTAACATTTATTTATTTTTGAGAGAGAAAAACAGAGCTTGACTGGGGGAGGGGCAGAGAAAGAGGGAGACACAGAATCCGAAGCAGGCTCCAGGCTCTGAGCTGCCAGTATAGACCCTGATGCAGGGCTCAAACCCAGGAACCTTGAGATCATGACCTGAGCTGAAGTTGGGACTTAACCGACTGAGCCACTCAGGTGCCCCTGGAAGTAAATTCAGGCTGGGACCAAGACTAACAAATAGTAGGATGCCAAACTGAGATAGTGTCATTTTGCCAATTTATTTGCCCGACAGACCCTTTTTTTGGAAGGAAATCCTTCTGGGGAACCTGGATGAAAGATGTAAATTGGTTCCTAACAAGCTGTCCCACCGGGGCACTTCAGAAGTGCAGACAAGTCAGCACTGGGTACAGTATAGGGTCTAATGGAGATCCCCTTTTAAGGTTAAATGGCATTAAGGTTGGGAAATATTTTTTCTTTGTTGCCAAGCAGTGGCTTGGATGTTCTCTTGTAGGGAATGGGAAAATGTCCTATACAAGGATGGAAAGATGAATAGGGCTTAAGTGGGTGCTTGGGTGAATTAACTGATCAGCTGAAAATGAATTATAGAAATGTACCTTTAAGCATCTTTCTGTCCTGGGAATTTTGAAATTGGTTAAGCATTGACCTTGAAATCATGCGACTTGGTTCACACTATAATTCACAATTGTTATCAGATAACAATTGTTGTTGTTTTTTAAAATGAGAAACATCATTTGGATGTACAGCAGTGTTGGGTAAGAGTTACTGGGAAATGGCATACGAGAAGTGTGGTTGATGGGTAATGGGAAAAAACTCCCCCTTCGTTACCATTATGAATTTTTTCTGTCTTCCTTATGTCCCATTAACGTGTTGTTATCATTTTGCAATAAGCACTTGTGGATGTAAAAGAAGACATGTGGCTTTATCTTTGTACATTTACTCTTTGAGGAAAATCTGGGTGTTGAAGGAGTTAGTGGAATACAAATTTGAGGCCCAAACATTTATATTTGCACTAAAACCAACTTTCTCATATAAACCAGTTTGATCACATAACACTATATATTACAGAGCGCACATAAAAATTTGAGCTGGCCCTGGGATGCAAATGGGATATAGAATTAATCAGAATTTACCATAGTGATGGCAACAATTTATTTTTATAGTAACAAAATCAGAATGTTACTCATTTCTGTTTCTCAGAATTCACTCACAGGGTTTGCCCAGATCTTAAGGGTTCTGTTCCCACGTTCAGCCCTGGGAAATAGCCCTGCCTTGTTGTCTCTCCCTCTTTATCAAACCCTAAGGTGGAAAGGTTGGAGTAGGGCCTCCCTTGAGAACCTGTGAAATTGCCTTAACTGCTTTCAAAACCACTATTTTTTCCTGCAAAGACAGAATACTTGATAAGTTCAAGATAATTATAATTTCAATAATAATACCAAAACAGTGTTTTCCCAGCAGGTTCTTGCACTGAGTTTTAAGTGTCAAAATCGTAATTTACACTTGGCTTCAAACCTAGAAACTGAGATACTAAAACCGTCAGACTCTCCTTTGGAACCGGAATGAGACTAATTTCATAACTCAGTCTTATCTTGGCTACCAAAAGATCTTGGTAGAGAATTAAGCTCATAAAGTAGAAGTAACATTTATTTTGATCTTCAGATGTAATAGTAACTGTATCAATTATATTATTAAAATAATTCTGCTAAAATTTTCCGTTTCCATCTTGTATCCTCTTTCCCCATCCATATTTCCCAAAAAAATGTTTGTCTTTTTAAAATACACTTCTTTCCTTCACAGTCATATTAGATTTCAGCAGAACAATAAGGGGGGGGGGAGAGAAATGAGGATAACAAAAACAAGGGAAAATCATCTTCTGTTTCCTTAGCTACATTCCCCTCGTCCTGTGTTCCAAAACCTTCCCAATACCCACCCCCACCAACTAAGGCATTTCAGAAAAAGCTCAGGAGCATGTAAATTTGATATGAGGAGAGAGATTATTCCCAGGGAGTTAGGGAGAATATTGGTTCTTGGTGGGGAGGGCGTATGCAAAATCTTAGATACTTAGAATGGCTTGTGGCTTTCCAAACAGTATATGTACTATGAATCTGGAGATAAAGATGTGTACAGTGTGTCTGAGGTATTAAAATTTCATAGGGGCTGCATTTAGGAAGAAAAAAAAATAAAAAAAAAAAAACACTTGATAGGTAGGGGAGGTGATGATAATCATAAAATGGTTGGGAAATGATGCTGTTCTCTTGTAAAATGACTTACTCATGTATAAACAGTAGCTCGTCCACCTCTTGCATTGTTGTAACTACAAACCTAACCCGGAAGGAAACATTTTAGCTGCCTCTCAGTTTCCAATTACTCTCTCTGTGTCATTGTTTTAATATTAGTTATGGAGATTTGATAGATGATTTGCCTATACTTACAAGAATCTTTTTAGTAGTACTTTTCTCTTTGGTAAGTCATTAGTAAAGACTGTATCTCAGGTTTGTCTCATTTTTAAATATCCTGTTGACTCAACCACCCCCTTCTTTATCATTAATAGCACATCATTCTTTTTTTCCTAAAGCCTTTATAATGATGTTGTTACATCAAATTTGCATGGCCTTAGAAATGTTACATACTGGTAACTCCCAAATGTATTTCTCTCATTCCGCCCTCTCTGTCGGACTCTAAACTGTTAGTTAGCAAACTATGGCCCTCAGATCAAATTTGGCTGTAGCCAAATAAAGTTTAATTCAGACACACCCACGTTCATACTTTCACATATTGTCTGTAGCTGCCCAGTGAAGAACAGCTGTTGCAGAGAGCATTTGGCCTACAAAATCTAATAAAATATTTACTACCTGGCCCTTTACAAAAGGCCCTTTACAAAACCGAAAACTAAACAAAACCTTTTCTAGACATATCTACGTACCTCTCTCTTTTATTTCCGTTTAGATGTCCAAAAAATCTACCAAACTGAAAAGGTTTAAAACCAAACTCTGATCTTTTCTCTGAAATCTGCTCCACATCCCAGTTGATGGTAACTTCATCTTTCTGGTTATAAAGCCAAAAGTTACAAAGTTACTTCTTCACTTCTTGGTCTCTCTCACACCCCACTTCCAACCAGGCCATCCCCTAGGCTCTCTTTTCAAGATGTACTCAGAATCGAATTTCTTCTCCAGCACCTCCACTAATGCTTTGGCCTGACGCAGTGCCATGTTTTAACTGAGCCACTGACATTGCTGCCTCGTTTCTCAGCTTTTGTCTATGGCCTCTACGATCTCTTCGTCTCTTTTCAACACCCCATCGGGAGTAATCACGATGAAATGGAAGTCACTCTACGGCCTTTCTCTTCTCCGAAGTATATGGTGGCTCTCAGGGTTCCTTAGAGTCCCAGCCAAAGTATCCATAATGACTCACAAAGCCCTAAGTGAGCTAGCTTTGCTTTATTACCACCTGACCCTCTCCCTCACCAGTGTCCCTGTTGCTCCCTTCAATCAAGCCACCTTAGTTAGCCTTCTTGGTCTTTCTCAAAACACTACTCTTGCTTCGGGCCTTCGCATTAGCTACATTTTCTGCCTCATACTTTTCATCCTTCTGATATCCACATAGCTCATTCCTTCGTTTTCTGAAATCTTTTCTTATTGCTTTTTAACTGTTTGTTTATTTTTGAGAGAGCACAAGTGGGGGAGGGGAAGAGAGAGGGAAACAAAGGATTTGAAGTGGGCTCTGCTCTGACAGGCTGACAGCAGCAGGCCTGATGTGGGGCTTGAACTCAAGAACCATGAGATCATGACTTGAGTTGAAGTTGGATGCTCAACTGACTGAGCCACCCTTGGGCTCCTTTTCTTGTTTTCAATTATTCTATGCCAACAAGAGTCTTGATCTCTGTTTTTCCCACAGCACTTACTGCCTTTAACATACAGAATTTACTTATTTTCTCTACTGTTTATTTTCTACTTTTTCTCTTAGAATATAAGTTCTGTAGCAGGGTGCTTGGGTGGCTTAGTTGGTTAAGCATCTGACTCCGGCTCAGCTCATGATCTCGTGGTTGGTGAATTCAAGCCCCATATCAGGCTTCATGCTCACAGGTAAGAGCCTGGAGCCTCCTTTGGATTCTGCATCTTCCTCTCTCTCTGCCCCTACTCTGCTCACACTCTGTCTGTCAAAAAAAATTCTGTAAGGCAGAGTTCAGGGGATATTTTCTTTACCTATTTATCTTAAGTACTTTATAAGAGTACCTGTTCATGGAGTGCCTGGTGGCTCAGTTGGTTGAGTGCTGGACTTTGGCTCAGGTCATGATCTCACGGCTCCCATGTCGGGCTCTTGCTTCCAATTCTGTCTCCATTTCTCTCTGCCCCTCGCCCATTTTTTCTCTGTCTCAAATATAAATACAAATTTTTAAAAAATTGAAAAAAAAAGAGTGCCTGTTCCATAATGGGTCTAAGTAAATGTTTGATGAATAAAAATGAAGTTCATTTTAAATTACTCAGTAAAAGACAAAACAGTAAACTTGTGCTCTTAAAGGGGTACTTCGGTGGTTCAGTCAGTTCATCACCCAACTCTTGGTTTTGGCTCAAGTCATGATCTCACAGTTCATGAGTTCAAGCCCCTTGTCCGACTCTGCTCTGAGTGTGGAGCCTGCTTGGTATTCTCTCCCTCGCTCCCTGTCCCTCTCCCACTCACTATCTCTCTCTCTCTCTCAGAATAAATACTTAAAAAAAAAAGTTCTTGAAGACATGTCTATGTGTGATTGTATGGGTATATGCATATGTTCTTTTGAGTAAATTTCTTTGTCTCATAATTCTGTAAATAATTTAAATATCTTCAATCTAGGATTGTACTTTTTTAACTAAGACCACTTGAACCCTGTCTCTGAGAGCACTATTTATTAAGCCTTTCTTCTAAAGTCTCAATAACATACTTCGATGTCATATTGTTCAAGAGTTGCTAATGCTCGATGGCTATCTGTAAGTCACCTTATTCTTCTAGGTTGTCCATTTCTTCTACCTTACTCCAAATTTGATTAATAAAATTTCCATGTGATTAATAGAACTCTTCCACATTTTGATCCTATCCACATTTATGATGATATTCCCCCCATCAAAATTTTGTCTCTTAACCTAGGTTCTATTAAAGCAAGGATCATAAGGCCTTTTACTGATAATGTGGAAGCTTAGGGCAATGATACAGTGAGAAAATGATAGTAAGGGAAGGAGAGCTGCAAAGCTGTGAAATATAGTGAGCGATTGCCCTAACTTCCCTTCTCACCCAGCTGCAAAAAGAAATAGAAGGGTATTCAGTAGGTATGCTCTTCCATGCAGGATTTTTTTGCAAAGTTATAAAGAAAGGCTGTCATTTGAAATGTCAACCAAAGAGACAAAGAAAAGAAAATGTATCTGCCTGGCACCCTTTGACTCTCACTTCCCATCGGTCAGAGTTCCCACATAGCGAGTTGACTTTGCTTCACTTTTATGTTGTATTGTCTGGCTGTGCGGGAAGCAGCTAGTGTGGCGTTTTATTGAAATCCAGAAATGGCTTGGCAAAGATGAATTCAGCGTGTGGGAAATGAGAACAGCTTAGGCTCAGTATTTTTAAATGTGACTCAAGCCTCCTCTGAGAAGTAGATGTGGACACCAGCAAGATGACCAGTGGTCTACAAAGAAGGCGTAATTCTTCAAAAAGAAAAAGGCCATTGAAGGAATCTGAGGAAGTGTACAAAACCACCAACTCCATTTGTCATAAACTTTACTTAACCTCTGCCATCCTCAGAGAAAAGCACCTTTTGTATCTCACTTAATTCTTCCGAGTTCTCCATCACTGGTCCCAGGCTCGCCCCATGCTCCTAACTCTGCCCCTAATCACGAGCGTTTAGTACCTCCATACTCTCACTCTGCATCAGCTCCCTCTTATCCTTTCTTGCTCCACCATCCAGGGCAGGTCAATCTGGGGCTGATTTTGTGTGTAACTCCATCTTACTACTCAGGAAAATCTCCAGCCCTTGACTTCTTACTCTTTTTCTACTTTTGGGTTGCTTTGTAATGCTCGATGGTGTGACAAAAGCACATAAATGTCAGACAAATTCCTACTGTTTTAAAATTAGTCAGATCTTCACCAATGTCTATTTTTATTCATCTCAAATGGACTCTAACAGTTTTCACCACCATCTATTGAAATGTTACCTTTGTTCAGCCTCTAAATTATAATTTTTCAACTCACTTCTTACAGATTATTAAATGCACTGATTTACTAGTTTAAGAACATTCAAAATTGGCTTATCCCCATGTGAAAATCTTCTCTGAGTGCTTTCTAAGGTTAATACTTTTACTGATGCCATGATTCCATCCTGAATTACTTCCTCTAGAACCTTGCTTCAATGGTTAGCCACTTTATTTTGCTTCTGTCCCACCTTTCTTCATATATCTTCTCAAGTCTCTAACTAGGGTTTCTTCTCTCTTGAAATTGAAACACACAAGAGGGAAGTGAAATAAATCAATTAGTGACTCTTTAATTTCATTTTTTTTTTCCTTAGGTATAGCCTAGTGCAAATTGAATTATATGGCAAAGACGGTCTTTCCAGGAATATTATCTGTTTTTAGAGATACCTAGATAAGATATGAAGATAAAAATATACAAATAGGGAAGTACTAACTTCAGCTTTTACTGTATGAAGCCATTCACATGGCTAAACCCAAAGTGGCATATTCAGGCTTTAGCCGTAAAAATGATTTGAATAAGTGTACTTATTCACACAACTCCGTTAGTCAAGATGAAATCTTAGTAGTATATAATTTGTAGTATTCCTTTCCTTATACTTCATTTACTAGTTTTCATCTTGGTAACTTAAAAATAACTGTAGTTCCTGACTGATAATCAGTGCTATAAAAAATAATCATGGAAGCACTTCAGGAAAACTCCCATGGGGAGTTCTGTGGTCCCACTCTCCAGTGAAACAGTTACTATTGGTGAAACTTATGAAAAAAATAACCATTTAAAAGGTCTAGAAATTGTTCTAGGGCGTTCATACAGCTAAAGAGTGCTTGGAGGAAAATCAATAAATGCCTTTATTTAAAATGAAGAAAGATATCACATAACTTTCCACATTAGAAACTGGGGGGGGGGGAGCAAACTATATCCACAGAAAGGAGAAGTAGAGAAAAAATAAAGACCAAATGGAGAATAGAAAATCAATGAAACCAAAAATTGTTTCTTTGAAAAGATAAAAAACAATTAGTAAATCATTATTTAGCCTAATGAGCGCACGCGCGCGCGCGCGCACACACACACACACACACACACACACACACACACAAGAATGACTGAATTACTAACATCAGGAAGAAGAGAGGAGATATCATTACTACCTTACCATAGGTAGGTAGATAGATAGATATACACACACATACACACACATATACGTATATGTGTATATACATATATATATATATAAGGAAATACTATGAACAATTATACACCAACAAATGAAATAACTTAGTTGAAATGTTCAAATTTGTAGAAAGATACACATGACTGAAACTGGCTTAAAAAGTAGAATATGTAAATATATTATGTAAAAAGATGGAATTGGTAATTTCAAAGTTGTATACAAAGAAAAATCTAGGCCTAAATGGCTTTACAGGTTAATTCTACCAAACTTTTAAAAAGAATTAATACAAAGGCTTCACAAATTCTTGTAAAAAGTAGAAGACATATTTTCTAACTTGGTTTGTGAAGGCTAGTATTAACCTAATACCAAAACCAAAGAAGATATCATTAGAAAAGGAATTTCTAATTCTGTAGATCAGTATTGCTTCTAGAGATACAAAATCCTCAACAAAATGCTATCAAATGGAATCCAGCAATATACACACAAAAGGATTCTATGTCAAGACCAAGTGGAATTTATTGCAGTAATTCATAGTTGGCTTAACATCCAAAAATAAGTTAAAAACTAGACCTCATCAACAGAATATAGAACAAAAATTACATTATTATGTCAATAGGCACAGAAGAAGCATTGGATAAACCACTCTTTCATGATATAGGCACAGAGCAAACTAAACAGAACTTCTTAAACTTGGAAAAGCCATGTATGAAAATACCACAGCTAACATCATACTTAATGTTGAGAGAAAACTCTCCTCATAGGATAAGGTATGCACTCTCCTCACTTCTATCCAACATTGTACTGGATATTCTATCCAAGGCAAGAAGAGTAATAAAAGGCATCTAGGTAGGAAAAAAAATCTTTATTAACAGATGACATGATCTTATGTATAAACAATCTTAAGGAATTAAAACATCTCTAAGAACCAGTAAACAAGTTCAGCAAGTTTGTAGGATTCAAGAACAGTATACAAAAATCAGTTGTATTTACATATACAATAAATAATTTTAAAATAAAACGATTGAATTCACAGTAACATCCAAAAGAATATACCTATGATTAAGTGTAACAAAAGAAATTCAAGACTTGCAAAGAAATTCAAGACTTGTAAGGTGAAAACTATAAAGTATTGTTCAACTTAAAGAATATAGATAAATAAATGAAAAGACATTCCATATATATCAATAGGAAGAAAATACTGTTAACGTGGTGGTACCCTCTGCTTTAGTTTTCTATGGCTGACCAAAGAAATTACCACAAACCTGGTGGCTTAAAACTAGAGACATTTGGGACACCTAGGTGGCTCAGTTGGTTAAGCATCCAACTCTTACTTCTGGCTCAGGTCATGATCTCACTGTTTCTTGAGTTAGAGCCACACATCAGACTCTGCACTCTGCACTAGTGGAGCCTGCTTAGGATCCTTTCTCCCTCTCCCTCTTTCTCTCTGTCTCTGTCTCTCTCTCTCTGCCACTCCCCTACTCATGCTGTCTCTGTCTCTCTCAAAATAAATAAATACACTTAAAACATTTAAAAAAAAAACTACAGAAATTTATTTTCTGAAAATTTTAGGGGCCATCAGTCCAAAATCAAAGTATTGACAGGGCACTATTCCATTTGAAGTCAGTAGAGGACAATCCTTCCTTGCCTCTTCCAGCCTCTGGTATAGCTTCAGACCATTTTAGCTCATGGCTGTATAACTTCAATGTCTATCCCAGTCTTCATATGTATTTCTCTTCTGAATGGCTGTCTTCTTTTTCTCTGGATCTTCTAAGAATCCTTGTTAACTGGGTTGTATAATCCAGGGTGATCTTATTTCAAGATCCTTAATTACATTTGCAAAGACTATCACTTCAAGTAAGGTCTTGTTCACAGATTCTGGGTTTAGACTGTGGACATAATTTTTAAGAATCATCATGTATTTACCTGTAACACTCTCCAAGTGGATCTATAGACGGAATATATCCCCATCTATCTAGCTTTTTGTTGTTTTTGAGAAATTGACGAAATCATCCTAAACTTCATGTAGAAAGCCAGGAACTTTGAGCAGCCCAAACAATCTTAAAATAGAATAAAGTTGAGAGACCTATGCTTCCTGATTGCAAACCTTATTGTGATGATGTAGTAAGCAAGATGTTATGGTCCAGGCATAAAAACGGACCTACAGATGAATGGAATAGGGTTAAGAGTCTAGAAATAAATCTACATGTTTGCAGCTGATTTTGTTTTCAACAACGGGCTACCACAGCAATTCATTGGGGGGAATAAGAATCTTTCAGCAACCCATGTAGGAACAATGGGATAGCCGCATGTAAAGAATGAAGTTAGACCCTTCATTCACACGGTAAACAAAAGTGACTCAAAATGGATCAGAGACTAAATGTAAGAGCTAAAATGGAGTCCCTTAGAAAAAAAAGTGAAGTGAATTTTCATGATTTGGGGTTAGGCAGTGGTTTCTTACTTATGTCAACAAATGTACAAGAAACAATAAAAATAATTGTACATCAAAATTGAACCTTATGCTTCAAAGGGACACCACTTAGAAAAAAGATAACCCACATGATGTAGAAAAATACTTGCTTATAAATAGTTGATAAGGAACTTGTATTTAAAAATAGATAAAACCTTTTATAACTCCACAACAAAGACTCTAACTAAAAATGGGCAAAGCATCCGAATAGAAATCTCTGTAATAAAAATATACACAGCTAATAAGCACGTGAAAAGATGTTCAACATCATTATCCATTAAGGCAATGCAAATCAAGATTACTATGAGATACCACCTCAGTCCGGTTGGATTGCCATAATCATATTAGCAATGATTAGTGCTGGCAAGAATGAGAAGAAATGAGACCTTTCACATGTTGTTGTAAGACCGTTAAATAATATAGCCCCTTTGGGAAACAATTTTTCATTTCCTCAAATTGTTAAAAACAGCATTTCTGTGTAACCCAGCAGTTACACAGGTGTATATCCAAGAAAAATGAAGACATAAGTTCCCACAAGAACTTGTAGGTAAATGTTTATAGTAGCATTATTCATAATAGACAAGAAGTGGAAACAATCTAAATGACTGTCAAATGATGAATGGATAAACTGTTTGAATCATAACCATCTAGGGGCACTTGGGTGGCTCAGTGGGTTAAACGTCTGACTTTAGCTCAGGTCATGATCTCATAGTTCGTGGGTTCGAGCCCCACATTGGGTTCTGTGCTGACACCTCAGAGCCTGGAGCCTGCTTTGGATTCTATGTCTCCCTTTCTCTCTGTCCCTCCCTTTCTCGCACACACACTCTCTCTCTCTCAAAAATAAACATGAAAAAAAATTAAAAACATCACAACCATACAAAGGAATATTACTCAAGCATAAAAATGAATGAAGAAATGGTACATGCTACAGTGTGCTTGAACTTATCTCATTATGCTGTGAAAATTTAGAGCACTTAGCCACAAAATATCATAAATAGTGTGATTCTATTCGTATGGAATATCAGTAAGCAAATCCGAAGAGACAGAACATAGTTTAGTGTTTTCCTAAGAATATGTGTATAAGGGATGGGATGTGAGTTCTTATGGGTACAGAGCTTCTTTGTGAGGTGATACACATGAGCTAACCTTAGATTGTGGCACAACCAACTATACTAAATATCAATGAGTTGTATGCTTTAAGGGGGTGATTTTTATGATATGTAAATTTATCTCAATAAAGCTATTATTTTTTTTAAAAATAGGGTAGGAGTGTCTGGGTGGCTCTGTCAGTTAAGCATATGCTTCTAGGTTTCATCGCCGGTCATGATCTCCCCCTTGTAAGATCAAACCCCACATCAGGCTCTGTGCTGGGAGTGAGGCATGCTTGGGATTCTCTCTCTCCTTCTACCTGTCCCTCCCATGCTTGCACTCACTCCCTCTCAATAAAAATAAAAATAAATAAAAACAAACAAAAAAGATAGGGCAAGCGCTAATACCCCTGAATAATAGGTATATAATTTCCAAACTTCATGCAATAGAAATCAAAAGGTAGCAAAAATAAACAGCGGAAAGCTGGGAAATAAAATGTATGAAATAGGATAGTAGAAATAAATATAAATCTACTAATAATTATAGTAGAAGCAAATGGACTAAACTCAATAAAGAAATAGTATACTGGATTTCATTTAAAAACATTATGAGTATAGTTGACATACTATGTTATATTAGTTTCAGGTGTACAACTCAGGTTTTTAAATTTTTTTCTTTAAAAAAGGTTTTTTTTTCCCATTTATTTATTTATTTTGAGAGAGAGCATGAGTGGGGAGGGACAGAGAGAGGGGGAGACAGAGAATCCCAAGCAGGCTCTGCACTGTCAGCACGGAGCCTGACGTGGGACTTGAACCCACGAAACTTCTAGACCATGGCTTGAGCTGAAATAGAGTCAGACGCTTAACCGACTGAGCTACCCAGGTGTTATCACTTAGTGATTCAATATCTCTGTACATTATGCTGTGCTCACCGTACGTGCAGCTGCCATCTGTTATTATACAACACTATTACAATATCGCTGACTGTATTCCCTCTGTGGTACCTTTTATTTCCATCACTTATCCATTCCATAACTGGAAGCCTGTATCTAACCACGCCCCTTCACCTATTTTGCCCTCTCCCATCCCCTTTCTTGTGGCAGCTGTCAGTTTGTTCTTTGCGTTTATAGGTCTGGTGGTGCTTTTTGTTCGTTTTGTTTTTAAAAATCCACATTTTATAAACATTGGGGTACAAGTGCCCCTATGCATCAGTACTCCTGTATCCCTTGGGTAAATTCCTAGCAGTGCTATTGCTGGGTCATAGGGTAGGTCTATTTTTAATTTTCGGAGGAACCTCCACACTGCTTTCCAGAGCGGCTGCACCAATTTGCATTCCCACCAACAGTGCAAGAGGGTTCCCGTTTCTCCACATCCTCTCCAGCATCTATAGTCTCCTGATTTGTTCATTTTGGCCACTCTGACTGGCGTGAGGTAATATCTGAGTGTGGTTTTGATTTGTATTTCCGTGATAAGGAGCGACGTTGAACATCGTTTCATGTGCCTGTTGGCCATCCGGATGTCTTCTTTAGAGAAGTGTCTATTTATGTTTTCTGCCCATCTCTTCACTGGGTTATTTGTTTTTCGGGTGTGGAGTTTGGTGAGCTCTTTATAGATTTTGGATACTAGCCCTTTGTCCGATATGTCATTTGCAAATATCTTTTCCCGTTCCGTTGGTTGCCTTTTAGTTTTGTTGGTTGTTTCCTTTCCTGTGCAGATAGCAGCACTCTCAACAATAGCCAAATTATGGAAAGAGCCTAAATGTCCATCAACTGATGAATGGATAAAGAAATTGTGGTTTATATACACAATGGAATACTACGTGGCAGTGAGAAAGAATGAAATATGGCCTTTTGTAGCAATGTGGATGGAACTGGAGAGTGTGATGCTAAGTGAAATAAGCCATACAGAGAAAGACAGATACCATATGGTTTCACT
This sequence comes from Panthera uncia, assembly GCF_023721935.1. Classification (NCBI taxonomy): domain Eukaryota; kingdom Metazoa; phylum Chordata; class Mammalia; order Carnivora; family Felidae; genus Panthera; species Panthera uncia. The sequence continues at coordinate 30,637,634 of NC_064807.1, forward strand.
CTCATGTGGATCCTGAGAAACTTAACAGAAACCCATGGGGGAGGGGAAGGAAAAAAAAAAAAAAGAGGTTAGAGTGGGAGTGAGCCAAAGCATAAGAGACTGTTAAAAACTGAGAACAAACTGAGGGTTGATGGGGGGTGGGAGGCAGGGTAGGGTGGGTGATGGGTATTGAGGAGGGCACCTTTTGGGATGAACCCTGGGTGTTGTATGGAAACCAATTTGACAATAAATTTCATATATTAAAAAATAAAATAAAATAAAATAAAATTCCACATTTTGTGTGAAATCATGCTGGCTTGTAAAAATTTAGCTATATCCTGTTTATTGGAGATACCTAAAATTTAATAGTGCAAAAATGTGACAAGTAAAACATAGCAAATGACAACTATAAAGGAGAAGATGACCTTGCTGGTATAATGACATCAGATAGAAAATAGTCTTTCAGAAAACAAGATGAAGTGGATTACAACAAAATGATAATAAGCTCAATTTTATCAGAAAAATGTAATCATTCTAAATTCATATAAACCTAGCAACAGAGTTTCTAAATATATAAAGCAAAATTTGACAGAAATACTAAAAAAAAAAATTGACAAGCCATCATCACAATGGAGATAATGAACTTCTCCCAGTGCCTGATAGATCAAACAAAGACATCAGAAGATACTAGGCCATAAGGCAAGTCCCAACAAAGTTAAGAGAAACAGTATAATAAAACTGTATGTCTTATTGATTTGTACAAAATAGATAATAAGACAGAAAGAAGTTATGTTTAAGCTACATTTCTATCTGGCAGAGGATCTTAGTTTGTTCTTTTAGAGTTTAGTTTTAAAATCATCCTATTGTGGAAAGGGAGAAAGCATTTATCAAATGCCTAGTGTACACCAGTTGTTTTACTTTAAATCCCCAGAAAAACCTGATGAGAATAATTATTTTCATCATTTGCATCTGAGGAAACAGATACTCAAGAAAGCTAAGTGATTCACCTAAGTTCTGGCAAGTGATGGAGTTCATGTTTGGATTCAGAGTTGTCCTGTGGAGTCCTGTACTAAACAAGCATATCTTCGAACAGAGATTGTTTTCTGACTAGATGCCCAACTACTCCCTTGAAACTAGGCAGTGAATTTCAAGAATGGGCAAATGACAGCAATAGCACTGCTAGGAATTTACCCAAGGGATACAGGAGTACTGATGCATAGGGGCACTTGTACCCCAATGTTTATAGCAGCACTCTCAACAATAGCCAAATTATGGAAAGAGCCTAAATGTCCATCAACTGATGAATGGATAAAGAAATTGTGGTTTATATACACAATGGAGTACTACATGGCAATGAGAAAGACAGAATATGGCCCTTTGTAGCAACATGGATGGAACTGGAGAGTGTGATGCTAAGTGAAATAAGCCATACAGAGAAAGACAGATACCATATGTTTTCACTCTTATGTGGATCCTGAGAAACTTAACAGAAACCCATGGAGGAGGGGAAGGAAAAAAAAAAAAAAGAGGTTAGAGTGGGAGAGAGCCAAAGCATAAGAGACTCTTAAAAACTGAGAACAAACTGAGGTTGATGGGGGGTGGGAGGCAGGGGAGGGTGGGTGATGGGTATTGAGGAGGGCACCTTTTGGGATGAGCACTGGGTGTTGTATGGAAACCAATTTGACAATAAATTTCATATATTGAAAAAAAAAAAGAATGGGCAAATGTGTGTAGTCCTACTCTATAAGCAGTTCATATACAGTTCCTTCCTCTCTCCCTTCTCTTTATATAAACCCTGAATAATCACCGCCAAAATGAAGAGTTAACATTACAGCATTTGATTTAAACTATTGGCTGCAGTTTAAGTCCAGAAGAATATGAGAGCTCACTTTACCAATATTGTGTGAACGTTAAGATGCTGTGCTTAAAGGTGGAGATGATCTCATCTGTAAGGGATGGTACACAAAAGGAGCAGAAAATCTGAAGGGCAAGTTTGAAGAGACAGTGTTTAGCTTTCTTGGAAACAGTGGGTATGTTTTAGAGCTGAGGTACAATGACATTTAGTCAGGCTCTGGGATTTAAATATGATCTTATATGATCATATATTTCATCAACCCTATGACAAAGGTACAGTTTCATTGCACATTCTATAAATGAGAAAACTATGACTCAGAGAACTTAGGCAACTTCACCTGATATTTCACTGATAATTAGTAGAGCAGAAATAGATGACCAGAAGTGCATGTGATAATGGCGTCCACCATAATGCCTCAAAATTTGTGAATATGTTCTAATAATAAAAACATTGTTTCATAAGAGCAAATCTACAAACTATATATTAGTCACTTTTTTTTTCCTTCTGGTCCAAATTCCTATTTTCATGTCAATCAGCTAAACTCTTGCACAACTTTGAACTTCAGCAGTTCCTTTTTTGGGGGGTGACTATGACGAAGATGCATATAAAAATTGATAATTGCCCGGTTTGCTGGAGAAATTCCAGTTTTTTACTCTTCGAGTATGTGGTCCACAAATGTAGGATTAGAGAAAAACTCTGTCCAAATGAGGGAATTTGGGAAGAGCTAGAAAGCCAAAGTTGAGGAAGACTGATGCCTAGAGAGACCAATGTAAGTAGATAAAAGTCGGATGCAAAAAAGAGGGGATTTAGAGCTGGGCCAACAGACTGAGTATTGACCAGCACTGAACCAGAATAAATTTATCATATAGAATAAATGGAAGGATTTTAATCTCACTTGTGTCCCAATGCTTCCTGCCTCTGTCTTCTCAAATTTCAAAAACGAAAGGGCAAGTATATTGTGCTATAGGGGAAATATGAAAGAATTAGTCCTGTGAGAAGTGTCCATTATGTTCAGAATGTGTTATAGCTGATCTTTAGTCATACCTGTAGGACACAGAGGACATCCTATTGGGTACCTGTAGCCCAGTTTTTTTTTTCTTTTCTTTTCCAGACTCTTTACCCAGGGACTACATATTATAAGAATACTAGCTATGAAAAATTCCAAGTTTCCCCTTATTTATATATTTGAGGTAAAACATGATACAGTTTTTATATGCAAAGAAAATCCTTCTCCGATCTCAAATATTTAGCCTGACACACCTGTGATGGTTTCTCAAACAACAACAGTCTAATTGCAGTGTAGTCTATGGGATTAAAAATCGAAAGGACCCAGACAAATGCTGCTTAAATCAAAAAGGGTTGCATTTTATTCTTTTATCTTTTTTGGTAAAAAATGCAAAAGAAATCATCGAATTATTTTTTGGGACCAGTTTTCATTTTTTGAGATGTGTTTGCTATTTATCAAAGGTTAAAAAGTACAGATTTGTAAAGAATAATTAGAAAAAATAACCTATCATTGGTAAGCGAAAGAAATAACATTAAAAGAGACTTTGAAGCTCCCACTCCAGATGTATTGATTGACATTTTCCACAACGCCCAGAGTAATGAATTTCACACAGTTAGTGCTCATTAAATAGTTGATTTTATTTCCACTTCCTTCCCAAACCTTAGTGAGCCCAAGTTCAGTCTATTACAAGTGGGAATCCCCAGTTGTAACTGTAGGGTTGCTGGGTGCTTGTGTGTTGATGTCAGTATCTCAAATATCCTCATGTTTTACCACGCCAGACATGGGGGTGGTTTCTGTTTTATTCTAGAGAGAACAGTTTTTCTCACTTGGTTTCACAATGACTTTGCAGATGGAGAGAGTGAAAGGTGCTTTATTCTTACTGCTGCCTCTCAAATTTGCAGTAAGTCACGTGGTTTCTTTCTTAGAAACAGAAATTTTGAGCTGGAAAGAACCTTAGAAATCAGTCCTGTGATTTTATGGGCTGGGAAACATAACACCAAGGTTAAATGGCTTTCTAAGGTGACAGATTCAGTTAGTGGCTGAGCCTTATTTCATTTGCCGTGTTTTTCCACTACACACATCCTATTTTACATCACATCAAAATCATTGGTCAATTCACACACACACACAAAATAAAACTTCCTTAGGTATTTGACCTATTGGCTTATGATGAGGGCTGCTAACACCCCATTTTGTGTATTACACATAGGTGATACTGTTATGTATTACATTACATGGCGTCCACTTGAAGACAATGAGGAAAACATGACTTTGTAGTCTTTGTATCAGAATATGTTGTGTTTTATTTTAAACAAGGTGATTCTCCACTGGGAACACTGAATTCTGTAATGTATCAGTTTTTCCTTTTCTCGCTCTCTGCATCTCTACACAAAAGCTCAGAACAAATGTGTACCTTATTTTAGTAGAGTAGAGGGCACTGTGTGAGTCATTCTCTTGTCTTGAGTTCTGGCTCTATTTTACATCTGTATTCTTGACGGTTTCTTCTTTGACACCTATCTCTATACCGTGTTCTACTGTTCTCTGGCTGTTGTAACTTAAATCCTCTTTGTGGCAAGACAGACAAACCAGCAGAGTTGAATTATGTTGCACCGTAGTGCACACAGGTTTGCTATGCAACTATTTTATGATAGATCGTTTCAGAACGTATTCCATAGTCGATTTTGCATATATTTACGAAGACTTTTCTAACTCCGTTTGACTGGTTTATTCTCTTCAACCTTGGGCTTGCCTCATTTTGGTAAGTTCAGATCATGGAGCTGACATGAGGAAATTAAATTATTTTGTAACTTGTTGACCTAATTTGATTTTCCTGAACTATATCTGGACCCAAACTTGAATTTACAGGAGATAAATAGCAGATTTTCTATAAACAGTACCTCATATAAATGTGGAGAGATTAATGATCTGTACTTAAAATAAATCTTTTCACCAGGCTAAATGTTAGCTTTATTGGGGGTTTCCGCGGAGTTGAAAAGCTGTTGGGTGTAGCAGATGAATTGCTGAGAGGAGATCCTTGATACTGGCTTCAACTTGGAAGAGTGCTCCTTTCCAAGTCTTTCACATTATTAGCAGTGAGGAATACTATAAAGGGGTAGAGCTATATGGCAGATTACAGAGCAGGTCAGAATTCCTCTGACACTCCTAATTCATGTTTTCAGTTTGTTCAGGGCCTCATAATCTGGTTTTGCTTGAAAGTTGTTTTACTTTTGTAAAGGAACATTTACTGTTTCTGTTGAGGCTATTCGCAAGACCACATGACCTAACAAGCAAAATATCTGACTGGTCCTATCTGAGCTTCTGCTCCCGGCTTTCCTAAGTATTCAGCCCTGCGAGCCCTTACTTGTCTGTTACATGTGGCAATATTGTAAGTTAAGAATCAGCAAATGCTTTGAGGAAACAGTGGCACAAGACTCCAGGCTGACTTCTCTGTGGTTTTCTTTGCTCCTTGATTTGGCATCTTACCTTCTGGCTGTCCTAATTGCTGTCTGACAACTTCAAAGAGTGTTCCTACTAGTGTTCCTACTTTATCCAGGTTACATAGTTAGCCTCATCAGGAAGATGAATCTGATGCAAGGTGCATTACCGTACATCATAGAATTTCTCTTGTAAAACAATACTTGGGTTTCCTGTTTCAGTGACAATAAATGTCCCCTCTTCTCTTTCCTTAACTTAGGATGAGCTAGCCCCGAGTTCAAAGCTAATGGCAAAAGTTGATTTCTCTAAGCTTGGGAAATCTAAGTAGTAAAATGTAAACTCTACTGACCTCTAAGTGACCTCTGTCCTGTTGTCTTGCAGTCAGTTGACTGGATGCTTCCAATTTTTTTTTAAAAAATGTTTTTTTATAATGTTTATTTATTTTTGAGACAGAGACAGAGCATGAGTGGGGTAGGGGCAGAGAGAGAGGGAGACAAAGAAGCCGAGGCAGGCTCCAGGCTCTGAGCCATCAGCACAGAGCCCCACACGGGGCTTGAACTCGTCAACCGCGAGATCATGACCTGAGCGAAAGTCAGAAGCTCAACTGACTGAGCCACCCAGGCACCCCTGGATGCTTCCAGTTTACCACAGCACCTCTCAAGCTGCACCCTCTGCCTGAGGTCTTTTGAAGCTGGCTTTTCCTTCTTCAAAACTCAGTAGTCTGTGGCTCTTATTCTTGACTCTAGTTCCTTTTTCTATCCTCTGAAAGCTTAAGTGCCCCTCCTTATTAAAGCAGAGTTAGCTATGAAGTATCCTCACACTCTAAATTCTAGTCTTTTCCCCCTTCTTTGTTTTCTGTGCTGTGAGTAACTTTCTGAAATTCAGACCTTATGATGTTACCTCATTGCTCCGTACCTCTCGGGCTTTCCTTATTACCCCTAAGAAAAAGCCCAGAGTTCTTGGCATGGAATCTAAGGCCTTTCGCGTGCTGGTCATGGCTTACTTTTGCAGCTGCTTTTTTGGCTTCCATCTTCATGCATCCGAAGGTCCAGTTTTTCCAGATTGTCTCGTGGAAACAGAGATGTAATTTTTTTTTTTTTTTTTTTTTTTTTTTTTGGTTTTAAACCAGAACATGTCCTATCTTTCATGCCTCTCTGTTTTGGTTATCGCTCTACTTTCTTCCTTAAATGCTCTTCCTTCTTCCTTTCCCAGAAGAAATTCTGCTGACCCTTCACGTTCCCTGAAGTGTCATGTCTGCTGTGAGACCTTATCTTCTCCTCTCCACCAACCTGTAGAGGCTCTGGTGCCCAGACAAGTGGCAATTGCTTTACAAATGTTGGTTATCTAGACCTTTATTGCCATGAATACCAGGGTTTGGCCTGGGCTTGGGCGGATTGTTTACACAGAACTGTTTTAGGCCCTGCATGGAAGTCCCAGGGGAGGCTAGTTTGTTGTTGTTGTTGTTGTTGTTTTTGGTCACTTGGATCTTTCAGACTATATAGCATATTAGTAGCTGCCAGCTTTCCCTTCCATCTTGGGCTAATGCTAGTATTAATATAAGGGACATTGTCATTTTGAAGCACACATTTTTTTTTCTAATCCCTTCAAAGAAACTAAGTTTTCTATAGGTGAAAGTGGGGAAAAGACTGTATAGAATACAAATACCTTATAATTGGAGTCAGAAGCTCCATCCAGATATGTAAATTTAGTTCCGAATTGTCATCAGGGTATAATCCCCAGTGGCTCCATGACTTCTTAGCAACTCAGCTGGCTGTCAGTTGGGGGTGAATATTATTTTGCCATCAAGCTCAAGGTATTTGGGTTGCTTTTTAGATTGACGTTATTTTGGGGCTTATGCTTTGACGAACTAAACTATAATGTAAACTTAGAATGTGAAACAGGCATCTGTTTGTGCCTGAAGCATTGGAAAAATGAGATCTTAGGACCCTTTTTGTGAAGTTTCCCAAATGTATGCTGTGCTATAAACTTGAAGAAATCAAGAAGGGAAAATGAAGTAAGGGAAAACACACAGGCACACCCTAGGGTAACTTAATAAGGTCAGAATGGAAAGAAAAAAATAACAATATTGCAGTTATACCTGGAAGAATCATAGAAAAAGGATGTTTGATGTCCCTCTGAAAAGCTGCAGGGGTCGAAGTCGTTATCTGCATTTGGAACAGGAATAGTGTTTGCACTGTGGTGATGGATGCAGAGGAATGAAGAAAAGATCTGTTAGGCCATAGAAATTTGAAGAGGAGTGTATTTCCATGGGGAGAGTCACTGAGATCGGCTAAATCAGAAAGGAAGCCAGGACTTGCTATAGGAGTGACCCACACTTGGGTGTGGGCAGATTGGTGGTCTTAAAGTTCTCTATCTGTCCTGTAACAATGGAGAAAGCAACAGAGAATCTTTCCCAACCCCTACCTTACTCATAAAGACCATTCAAAAAGGAAGCTGATCCAATGTGGCCTACATCAGACTCAAGCATTGAATTGCCAGGGATGGATTTACCTTTGCTCACCTGGGAGCTGCAGCTCTTACCGCCTTCTGTGTGAAAAGTGCGAAATCAGATAGATCAATACATTCTGGGTTCCCAAGGCTCAATAGTAGGAACACAAGGAATTGTGGGACTGTATAAAAATAGGAAAGACTTTGGGGGACTGTGAAGGTAGCATTTGTACATCATAACATATAAGCTACTGAGCAGCAAACATATATTCCAAAGGGGAAAGGACAGGATGCAGAAAATCTTAACGGGAATAGACATGGGGCGATTGGGAGCATTCGGAGTCTTGTAAAGGAAAGATTTTTTTGAACAATTAGGGTCTACCTCACACCTCCACACCAAGAAATCATGATTACTCTTCTCAGGAAGCTAGAAGTCCCTGTTCACATCTTCCATTGGGGTTCACAATTATTTCTAATTACTTCCAAATTCAGTGAATGTGTTTTTTCAATGCCTATGTTACTTTCTCCTGAGGCATATCACACAGAAAAGAAATTACGTGAAAAAATATCATGCACAGGATTATATCATACTGTCAGGATGTTTTCACAAAATTCCACAAATGGTGCTTAATCTACCAGGATGAACTTTACGCTTTGAAATTGGCAACGCATGGCTAAGCGCTGACTACAATTCGTATGTCTCTTTGGTTCCCTTTGACACTCTTGTCCCTGAGGTTCACTGGCCTTAAATGTCTGATAAGGTGGCAGCACACCCTCATTTTTTCAATTTTAGAAAAAGGACACATTTCACTATTGATGAGCAATGTATCTTATCTCAGATGGCGGCTGGTACTGAATGAGCTAGAAATGAATGATGAATGCTTCAAGATTTTCTACCCTGCTGGGGATTTCCAGAGCTTTACTAAGGAGGAGGGAAAAAATGTTAGCTCTTGGCCCGTGTATTGAGTTGTAAAAGATACTCTTCTAAATTAACATATTTCTCTAAATGGTCTCCATATGCTGTTTGACTTTCAGAAGTATGGATTAGATTACAGATACTGTTAGAGCCTTATCTGGGCTAATATTGATAGCTGTCAAGGTAGAAACTTCCTCCTGGAAAACAGATTTAGTCACTTGACAAAAACCATCACAGAAGGAAAATCCAAGTCATCAAGTGTTAATTCCCCCCCACCCTCAACAAATGTTATCCCACCAAAAAATTTATTCCCCAGAGGACTAACATAACCTAAATTTGTTTTGTCACTTATTTATTATATGGAGAAATATATAAATAAATACAAATACAAATTTATAAATATATATTTAAACCTTTAGATTTCACCCAGGCCTTAAAGAGAGCTGAGTTTTTTTGAGATGCTTAATTTGATGCAAACATTCCACCCTGGCTGATTAAATGAAAAGCAACATGAACTAACACTCTATCTATAGCACATTTTTCATTCATTGCACAGAGCTGGCCTGAGGCTTGTATTAAAAAGCACCAGATGTTTGGGGTTTTCTTTTTTCCTTTTTTGAGAAATATATTTGTCTTTGTATGATGACACATGCTCTTTGAAATGGCAAAGTATGTAATAGCACAGTTTGCCATTGGAAATCAAATTCCATCCCCAAGTCACATCTAAAGGATGAAGCTCACTGTGAGGGTCTTTAATATGATCACATTACAGTCTTGCCACTTTGAGTTTTGTGCCTCAGCCAAGAAGACTTACTCTAAAAAGCAAAATTTTTCCCTGAACCGTTTCCTGTTTGATTAAGGTGTTAAGTGGGATTAACATAGTTTATTACGAGGTGCCATAGTCGAAGGTCTAAGCCATGTTCTCTCTGTTCCTCGTAACTAAGAATAACAGGAGGATGTGACACACTTTTCACTTTACAGACATAAGGCAAGTTAAAATTCCTAAGAGGGAGAGGTCTCTGTGCTGCAGAAGTAGTTATTGGGCTCCTGAGAGGATGTCACTGATGATAGTGATTACCAAGGTGAATAAATAGGCCATAAAATTATAAAATATATTCCACTGGTTGACAAAGATAAGGGAAAAACTGATAGTACAGTCAATGAGTCTCTATGGAAATTAACATTCTTACACTTGGTTAGTAGGAACATAAGTGGTGACAAACTTTAAGTGGGATCATTTGCTATGAAAAATAGCAATGAAAAAGCTGTGAAAAATAGTTTTGAGCCAGTAAGTCCACTTCTGGGAATTCATGATACAAATATATTTACAAGGGCCTGAATATTCATCACAATGCTGTTGTGATAGAAAAAGTAATAGAGGTATTTAATCAATAGAGGACTGGTAAAATTAGTAATTGTAGTGGAGTTACATAAGATAATGGGTGCCATGCTACCACTTGAATAAAAATAGGAATATGTATATATACACACACACCTACTTACATACATACATAAACACATTGATGCAAAGTCATTTATATGATTTTTTTTTTAGTTTTTAAATTTTTATTTATTTTGAGAGAGAGAAAGGGGGGGAGCGGAGCATGAGTGGGAGAGGGGCTGAGAGACAGGGAGAGAGAGAATCCCAAGCAGGCTCCATACTGGCAGCACAGAGCCTGATGCAGGACTTGATCCTACAAACCATGAGATCATGACCTGAGCCGAAATCAAGAGTCAGACACTCAACCGACTGAGCCACCCAGGGGTCCTGGTTTGTATGATTCCCTGTGCAGTACATCCATGAAACACTTCTGGAAGGGCACATAAGAAATTGTTAAACTGTTTATTTCAAGAAGAGGAACTGAAACCTGGAATGGGAAAATAAAATACTTTTTATCGTATTTATTATTATTTTATATTGTCAAAGTTTCTCTATGTCTGTGAATTGTTTTTCACAGTTAATTGAGTAAATATTTTAAGAAAATACTTTTTTCAGATAAGTTTATTTTGGGATAAATCCTATCTTCTTTCTTTCTTACGTTATATATTACTAAGGATAAAATCTCCCAATAGGCTAGTTAGAAAAAAAAAAAAAAAAGATTGTAGCCAGCTTTTAGTATAGGACAAGTCATGTTATTAAGAATATTCATGCTATTCATGCCATACTTTTATGGCTTCTCTTCTTGGACTGGTAGATAAATAAAAGCACAGGGGTTGGGCAGAAGTGCATTTACCTTGTCATGTACTGTCTGCCTTGCACCTTTGTTGCCTTCTAGAAATATCATCATCTTTTTTTTGAAAGTTTCTCTTCCCTGCCTTCAACCACCTGTGTCCACAAGTGTTGGTTTGATTTGTTTTTTGTTTTGTTTTGTTTTTTATGAAACTATGTATGCCTCCTTGGTCAGGGTTCCCATGAGGACACTACATTTAAGCTTGGCCAATCAGGTGCTGCCCCGAGAGCTTCTAATCAAGTTAACATGAAGTTAACACACACACACACAGACACACACACACACTCACACACTCTCATGTTTTAAGAAGAGTTTCACATTAGAATGCAGTAAAACCTTGGACTGCAAATAACTTATTCTGTGAGTGTTCCACAAAAGAAGCAAACATTTCTAATAAATTTTAACTTGATAAATGAGTGATGTCTTGTAACATGAATAGTACATGACGCTGAATGTCACATGATCACAACTGAGCCAATGGTTCTTGAAATTCTCTTTGATATACGAGTGCTTTGGATTACAAGCATGTTTCTGGAATGAATTACGTTCACAAACCAAGGTTTTATTGTATTAGAAATAAGGTTATTTTGAAAATTGAGTGTGTGTGTGTGTTAAACATACCATAAACAGCACAGGATGCCAAAACTCTGCAAATTTTATTTCATGAGGCAAAAATTTTGACATTTCTGTTTGAAATTTTGTTTTAATTTTCTGGATTTCTTTGTAAAATTTTTTTCCTTTAAAGATTCCAGGGATGCCAAAATAAAAACTATGACTGTAACCACATTGGAAAAATATCAAAATGACAAAACTATAAAAAAAGCTATGGGAGTCATTGTTACATATTTGTTTTTTCTTTTTATTAATGACAATATGTTTTATATCATAACATGACCTCCTCCTGGAACATGCTCTAAGAACTCACTAAATACGATTTGACAGTTTATTATTTGTTTTCACATTGCATCTACTAAGAATGAATGATCGTAGATATTTTGGGGTATCCATAAAATACGATAGGCCTAAATATTTTTATTGACTAGGACTGCTGATCTTACCTACTCCCTTGCCCCTCTAAGAAGCTTTTTTTTTTTTTTTTCAGATTGAAAGTTTTCTTTTAAAAAGAATAAAACTACCATGGGCCACCTCGGCGGCTCAGTCAGTTAAGAATCTGAATCTTGATTTGGGCTCAGGTCATGATCTCACGGTTTGTGGATCTAGGTCCCCCCTTGGGCTCTGTGCTGCTGGCAGTGCAGAGCCTGCTTGAGATTCTCCCTCTCTCTCTCTGTTCCTCGCCTGCTCATTTTCCCTCTCTGTGTCTAAACAAACAAACTTTAAAAAGAAGCCACCATGATGTGTTCTAAATCCAAACTTAATTGTAATAGCATTAATTAAAATAACATGGAAATGACAGAACATCCCCCAGTAGAGGATTTTTTGGAGAGTAGAGGGGGGGGATGAATTGTTTCTGGATGATTCTCCCAAGAAAAGAGAAAGCCTAGAAATGTTGGTAGGATCTAAGTAGGTGTGGGAAAGGGCAGTTTCAAATAGGCTGATCAAAACCTGGGCTCTGTTGCCTTGCCCAAATTCAGAGACCTATTGGAGGGGGAAGTGAACAGAGAGACCAGCTAGACTGGAACTGAACAGATGGTCCCAGCTGCAAAGTCCTGAGAGATGCTTTTGGAGTTGTATGTTTGGACCAAATTTAGAAGGAGCCATCAATGACATGATGATGATAGCAGTGTTTCAGCAAGAGAGATCTGGTGACTTGGTGGAAAATGAAATGAACTGGGGAGAAAGCTGTTTTACATAACCTAGACTTACAGTTCACAGGGGCATATAAATGGGGGTAGTGATAGAAATTTGTGACTAATTAGTTAATGTAAAAATTATGATGACGGTGATGATGACTTAACATTTATTTGTTCAGTATTTACTCTGGGAGCAATTCTGAGTTGTAGAGCAAAATTTATTATTTTGTTTTCATAGTAACATGAGAAAACTCTTATTTGCCCCTACTTTGTACAGGTAAGGGAACAGAGGTTCAGAGTATTTACACAACTTGTCCAAGATGCCCAGCTGTGAATAGAGGCACCAGGGTTTCATACTAGGCTGTCTGGCTTTCCCATGCTGTGCTGTCTAGTAGGATTTGATGGCTTGACCCCCTTCTCATTCCTTCTTTCCCAGCCATCCCCTACCACTTGACTCCTTGTTAACTCTTCTCTAAATAGGCTGCCTCTTTGCTGTTCTGAACGTTTTCCTAATTTAGCTTTTTCTGCTCTTACTCCTTCTGGCAAGGATGCCCTTCGCTCAGAGAGCCACAGAGATTTTCCTTCACTTTCTTCAGGGACCTTCTGGAGCCATCTCATCAATGAGCCATTTTTTTACTTTCTCAGGCAAAATAGCTTCCCCATTCTCCTCATACCTTCATCCTGCTTTAGTTTTTACTGCAGAATTTATCCAACCTGACAATGTATTCAACGATTTGTTGAATCAGCCCCATAAGAATTTAAGGCCCGTAGGAGTAGCAGATTGAGTTGCTTGGGTGGCTTAGTTGGTTAAATGTCAGACTCTTAATTTCAGCTCAGGTCATGATGTCACCATATTAAGATCAAGCCCAGCATTGGGCTCCACGCTGAGCATGGAACTTGCTTAAGATATTTATTCATTCTCTCTCTCTCTCTCTCTTTCTCTCTCTCTCTCTCTCTCTCTCAAAAAATAAGAGTAGGAGACGGTATTTTTCTCATTCTAGTATGCATGTGAATATCAAACTCAGAGCAGACATTTAGGAAATATTTGTTCAAAAAATGAACAAGGGGAACAGACAAAATTTTTGGACATCTGATTTAAGGAGATGTTTAAACCTAGACCTCTCCATTAGACAGTCAATTCCGTGATGGCATCAGTCACATCTCTTCAGTTTTTTATCTCTAGTGCCTGAAACGGCACCACAATAGAATTACATGTTCTGTTAATAAAACCAATGACTTTTCCCGGGCATGATAATGATACCACAGCACACATGTATGTAAGCTTTGCCTCCACCTACCTCAGATGGTCCCTCCCTCAGAGTTATCCTTTTCCCGTCTGCTCACACTTTTTAGTTTGATGATCCAACAAATTGGCACTCTAAGATCCTGGGTCCCTCATTTATTTCTTAGATGAATTACTTTCCTGTCTTTGCACCATGTATTGGCATTCCTTTATTATTATTTTATCTTTAATTTTTTGGAGCATTCATATCTCGTCTTTGTACTTTGATGTGTTCATTCATGATTTATACCACTCTAAGTTTTCTTTGTATCATTTCCAAGAATATGCACGTGAATGAAAAGAAAATGAATAGTGCATCCAAAGGTGAAAAAACTTTGGTGACAAGAAGGGAAAATGAAGATAAAACATCTGTGTTTCAAGAGACAGTGTGAGCCAACTGAAGATTTAACTAACTGAAATGGGAGTAACGTAATAGACCCCTCACTCCAAATACTAAAAGCCCTTTGTACTAGAAAAGGTTTGAAATGTATAGAATCTTCTAAGTGAAGAAAGTGAGTAAGAGAATTCCCGTAAGATTTTCCTGAGTGTAACTTTGATTGTTCTTTACTTGACTAGCTTTCATTGAGGAAAAAAAAAATTTAGACGAAATATCTCAACTATAAAATCACATAGAATACTGCATAAACATGACTTATTAATGTGTATGCTTTAGATAGCACTTCCTTTTTGTGTCTCTGAAATTATTTGCTATTCTCTGTCAGGGTACATGATACTAAGGAGTAGGAGCCGTATTTACAGTATTTGATTGCCTTAAGAAATGCTTCCCCTCTCTCATGAATAGGCATCTCCCATATACGTTCTATCAGAGGGAGTGACTGTAGACACCGAGAAGCCTAGAAAAGGAGGCTTCATGGAAAGATGAGGTGTTCACTTTTGCTGATGAGAAAACAGAGACAGCTGTGGTCCAGTCTGGAGCTCGTGCCGGTGCACATGAGAGATGTACATCCTTTGAGAGATGATACACTGCCTCTTAAGATCTAAAAGGGTCTTTTAAAAATGCTCAGTAAATCACTAAGAGAATGCATGTGGCAAACTAGATGAACACAAGCTGTTCACTCAAGATGAATGGTTTGGTGTGTTAACCTAATTGCTTATGTCCAATCCGTTGGAATAGCTTCCTACCTAGAGCGAGTGACAGATCCAATCTCAAAGTGATCTGAGCAGGCCTTTAGAGTAGACGCTTCCTGTTCACAATTCACTTTCTGAGTCCTATAAATTTATTTAAGTCTCTCCGGGTAGATTTTGGCCCACCACATTGTACTCTGGCAACTCGGGATCGCTATCCATTTTATGTATCTCTTGAGAGAAAAGCTCACCCACAGCAGACATCTGTTTGCTCTTGGCGCTGTGGTTTCTTCCTGGGCTTGCCAACTTTATCCGTTTAAACATGGCATTTAAACTATCCCTTCAGTATGACAGCCTAAGTTGGCAAGTGATGAAATACAATAATCGAAGTAAAGCTGAGCAAAAAATAATGTTTGAGAATAAGAAAGCAGGTCAAAATGGTGTGGATATACATGTCACACTCGGAAAGACATTAGACCTGTGAGTCCTTGCAGTTTTGTTTGATAAAAGTCTTCATGATAAGAACGATGTAAGTTAATAAAAAATGTGTTAAACAGGAAATCCCTATGCTAAAAGAAAGAATATACTGCTTGTTGATTTAATGTAATTCATCACTAAAATAAGAGACTCTAAATACAGAATAAAAAGCAAATACTAATGAATTTTTAAAGGTGAACTGAGAAGGTAAACAAGTTTTCCTACGAAACATTAAAATTAAAAAAAAAAATTACACTTCCTAGATTCACTAAAAGTTAACCTAAAGCCAGTTTATAAGTATAATTTCAGGGGCGCCTGGGTGGCTCAGATAGTTAGGCGTCTGACTTCTGCTCAGGTCATGATCTTGCGGTTCATGAGGTTCATGGATTTAAGCCCCCCATTGGGCTCTATGCTGACAGCTCGGAGCCTGGAGCCTGCTTCAGATTCTGTGTCTCCCTCTCTCTGCCCCTTTCTCTGTCTCTCTCTCAAAAACATTAAAAAAATATATATATACACACACACACACACACACACACACATATATATATATATATATATATATATATAATTTCATCTATTTTACAGAAGTTCTAATGTGTATTAGACAATTAATTTGGGAATAAAAATAACAGGGACAACCACAAGAAAAAAAGGAGATCTGAAACTTCTTCTTCTAAGTGATAAAGATTTCTAACAATATAAAATCATTAAGTTGTTTTGATAAACAGAAGTAATTAACACCTACACTTGACTGGTGTCCTAAAGTAGGTGGGAACTAAGTTTCTCCGTTAAGACACTAGAGTTTCTTATGAGAAATGCCACGTTGTCCTTGTTGTGGCCATGGGGACTCAAAGAGGCAACATTTGGAAGTCTCATCGTAGCACATTATTTTCAAATATTCTGAAAAATGACCTTTAGCTTGAAATTACTTTTTAGCTTAAGAATATCAAAGCCTCAGGGGCATGGGTGGCTCAGTCAGTTACCCGTCAGACTTTAGCTCAGGTCATAATCTCATGGTTCATGAGTTTGAGTCTCGCGTCGCGCTCTGTGCTGACAGCTCGGAGCTTGGAGCCTGCTTCAGATTCTGTGTCTCCCTCTCTCTGCCCCTTCCCTGCTCACGCTCTGTCTCTCTCTTTCAAAAAATGAAAAAAATAAACATTAAAAAATTAAAAAAATGAAAAGAATATCAAAGCCTCAAACTACCTAGTCAGGAATTTCTGTGCATGTGTGTGCACGTGCCTCTGTGCGTGTGCATGCGTGGGTAGGAGTGATGTAAAGCAACAAATTAAATCTTTTTCCCTTTCTAGAGTAACACAGCTGCCATTGAAAACTCCCTTCGCATCACTTTCAGGGATGGCTTAAAATGAGAAAGAAAGCTAGTGGGAATTAAACCTGAATTCACAGAGAGCACATCGGCCAGCATAAGTGAAAAAGCTTTGTTTAGGAAGGAAACAAGGAGAGACCTAAAATGGATTGTTTATTTCTATTGTGCACAGAAAAGAATTGCGATTTGGAATTCTAAATGCCGTCGGAAATAACCACCTTTCGGGTACTGATACATAAGGAAAAGGCCTAAATATCTAAAAATTAAATCCCATTGTCAGATGCATAACAATAAACAATGAGAAAGTTAAAAATGACTAGAATTTTCAAAGCGCTGAATCTCTGCCATGACCAATAAATGAGATGACTCACTTTAAAACTATAATTGTCTAATGTTGCAGGAACTGACCATTTGCTTATAAAAAGAGTACTAGTTAGAACAGGGTAGCAATGTCTTCTGGACTAAATTATTGGAATGACATTCAGGCTTCCTGAATACAGATTTGATAGTTCCAGCCTTGCCAGGTTTTTCGGAGTTGTTTAGTTCTTTGGTTTAAAAAACAAACAAACAAACAAACAAACAAACGAAGAAACCTCAACTTCGACGTCTCTCTATGCCTTCAGTATTCGGAAGTACATCTCCAACACCTTATGTTGTCTCTTTGGTCACTTGTGGCCTGTCTTTAAGAAAGAATTATCTGCTAACCTTCTCTTACATAATTTCTGAGCTTCTTTTCAAGACAGCTGTCAGCTTCACATTCAGGGCAAAGCTACTGGAACATTAATGCCCCCGTTTAATGCTGCTGACGGCCCCCTCTCCCCCCACCTCCAACCGCCTAATTCAACTGCTCTGGCTCACGCTTCTCTTCACACTTCCCCTTCTTAGGAGCAAAATTCATCTCTTTGAGGAATTAGAAACGAATGGCCTATTTAAAATGAAGCTACTTTGGAGGTAATGCGTTAAGACCAAACTTTAGATTGCAATCTATTACTCAACCGAATAGATCAATGGCAGGCTTTTAAATCTCATCCTGCGTTACGGCTCACTACAGAAACAAGGGGATTTTAAATAACTGTACTGGAGAGGAGAAATCGCAGCATAAATGGGAGACTGAGAAGACAAACTTTCTAGACCTCACAGCTGTGCCATGAGCTGGCCTGGCTGGCTTTCTAACCAGGTGGGGAAAAAAAATAGAAAAGCTTGTCAATAACTTTCTGCCTTGAAGCTGCAAAATGTGACAAGATTGGTAAGTTTTTTACGGAGTTACACTTTGAAAGGAAGGTAGAATCTGTAAAAAGAGGTCCCATTTATCAGACGTGGTATTGAAGTCACTGCCGTATTTGGCCTGCCTGTATCTTTAGGTCCTCATCCTCTTAACCCAGGAGTCATCCCTCCTAAGCCCTTATGTGCCTGCTCAGGCTTTGCCTTCATGTTCTGTCTCAGGCTGACCTGGGTTTGGAGGACTGGGGGTCTATGGAGAGTGTATGCACTATGTCCCACATGCAGCTTTCCAGAAATCTCTCTAGAGGTCCAGCTGTGATCCTGTTGACACCCAAGTCCCCAGGCCTGGATCCCTGTTTTGGTCCAGCTTTTGCTGTTATCTGGTTCTTAGTCCTGAGCTTGGGTCCTGACTTCCACAGCTCTGCAGCAGTTGATAAAAACTTCTTTTTTTGTCTCTCTGACAGCACTGCCTGCTCATTTAGACTTGGTTTTATCTCATGTTCCAAACATGAATAACTTTATATTCTGAGTCTCAGACATCCTCACAAGAATCTGTCAATTTGGGATCTGCTTTCTGGAAACTTTGGCTCCGTACCTCCCACCACTTAGCTTCTTCTTTGTCTATCCTTTAATTTTCATCAGATTCAAGGGCTTCCCTGTCCAGCACCACAATGCTAACATATGGGAATTTTTGACACCTTGTTTTATTCAGGGAAAATGTAAGCCAATAGGTTTGTTAAATAGTTGATTGTTGAATTTCCATTATATATGCATTGCTATAGTTGGCCCTAAGCCTAAGTCATAAGTCTTCAACAAAGACAGTAGAAAAATCAAGTCATAACGATAGAACAGTATCATTTTGTAGCGTTTGGACCTAACTGGTTTATATATGTTTAGTATGTTTTAATTTAGCTCTAGATCATTGGCTTTAGCCATGTTTCTGACAGGAGAAAAGGAATTTCTCATGTATTACACAGTATAAGCTCACATTGTCACCAAATATAAGTTGCCTAATTGGCTCTTGCTAAATAAATCATAAGGACTTATTAGGAGCACCCTGCCTGCAATTACATGAAGAGGGACAGGGGAACTGAGCCAAACACTGCACAAGTTGTAAACATTTGTCTTCATTAAGATCTAGATACAGAGCCAAAGGAAAAAGAAAGATAATTGCTATAGAGCAAAAACCCATGGACTATGAAAAGGGTGTTGGGAGAGAGGATAGGGGTGTTTTTGAACAATTACTAGAAAACGTAATTCATGACACTAAAGGGAATTGGTCAATAATTAGTTGTCAGACAATAAATTATGGACCTAAGTAGTTTGTATATTCCTGTTAGAAGTATGATTGTGGACTGGAGAATCTTTGAATGCAAGAATATTAATTGACTTCATTATGAAGCAAAGCTGGGGATTTTCACATCTTCACAACAATGTCTCAAAGTTAAATAAACTGATAGATTCTTGATTACAAGTCAAAACTACAATGAATCAAAACTTGGAAGATATTCACATCAATTTCCTCATGTAATTGAATGTATGATAAACAAAACCCTAAGGTTTTATAACTTGGATGGCATATTTATACACTTAAACTTCAAACATGAAGATCAACAATTAGGTTCTTCCAGTAAAATAACTTGTCATAGCATGAGGAAGTACATTTTATTGTGGTTTCATTTTTATTTAACCAAGTTACTACTGATCAGTTATCAAGAAAACCTACATTTGTTAACAGAGAGGCTAGGTTACAAATTAAAATGCTTAGTAAAAAATTATATTTATTTAGAGGCACCTGGATGGCTTAGTTCGTTGAGCATCCAACTCTTGATTTTGGCTCAGGTCATGATCTCAAGGTTTCATGAGTTTGAGCACCACATCGGGCTTTGTGCTGACAGCATGGAGCCTGCCTGGGATTCTTTCCCTTTCTTTCTCTCTGCCCCTCCTCCACTCACGATGTCTGTCTCTCTCTCAAAGCAAAGCGAAACAAACAAAAACCTTAAAAAATTTTCTATTTATTTTTAGCCCAGCTAATTTCTATCTGAAGCTATATTTAAAAATTTGATGAGAAAAATTACTTTCTTAAGCTTTAATTTTTAATATTGAGAACAAGAAAGAATAGGGAAAAGTAGAATGGAATATTGAGAACCACCACATGTATATCTTTTCCTTCTAGTTTGATGCCCATAATAAATTTCAGCTAAGTTTTCCATTAGAAAATCTTAACTTTTTTGATGGGACATTTATTCTTTATTGGGAAATGAAATGTATTTTAATGAAGCATTAGTTACCAACAAACTGGTGAATCTCCAATTGATGACAGGAAACCCTAACTGTGAAAGTAACCAGTACTTAGGCAAACACGACAGGGCAAAATAAATTTACCAATTGGTTCTCTTCCTCTTCACCAGGAGATGAAACAGGCAAATGTAGGGCAATCAGAACATACTATTTTCCAGGGTGCCTGGGTGGCTCAGTCAGTTAAACTTCATAAACTTGGCTCATATCATCTCGCGGTCTGTGGATTCGAGCCCCACGAGGGGAACTGTGCTGACAGCTCAGAGACTGGAGCCTACTTCTGTTTCTCTCCTTCTCTGCCCCTCCCTCTCCCTCTCCCACTCACACTCTCTTTTAAAAATAAACATTAAAAAACAAAAAAGTCTAAATTTGAAATTAAGTGAAATCCTAACAGGTATTCTAGCTTGGTTTTTCTTATTTAGCAAAAACAAACAAAAAACAAACAAACAAAAACCCCAAAATGTTATTGTTTCAAAATAGTGTCAGTAAATGTTCAAATTTTCTAATTCCTTAAGAGACTATAACATTTTAACCAATGTATATGACCAGGGTCATCTTTATTTAAATGTCTAAAAATTTAACAAATTAGTTTCTAATTGATACATTTTAGAAGTTAAGACTGAATTAGTATTGTTTTTTGGTCAGTAGGGCAATCTGGTTGCAAAATCTATCACATAAACAGCGTCTTGTCAGCTTACTTAGCTGACCAGGCAATTATACCCAAGAGTTAAGTTAAATTCAGTCTAATTAAGAGTTGACAGATAATGAAAATCCGTAATAAGCTGTAATATAGAGACATTTAAAATGTTGAATTGCACTGTCATTGGGCCATTAACAAGGATAAATACATTCTATACAGTGTTTTCTCTCTTCATTTTTAGATATATACAACATCAGTAGTCTTTAGATCTGAATATATATATATTTTTTTAATTTTTAATGTTTATTAATTTTTGAGAGACAGAGACAGAGCAGGGAAGGGGCAGAGAGAGGAAGACGCCAAATCCAAAGCATGCTCCAGGCTCCGAGCTGTCGGCACAGAGCCCAACGTGGGGCTCGAACTCACGAGCCATGAGATGGTGACCTGAGCTGAAGTCGGACGCTCAACCGACTGAGCCACCCAGATGCCCCCTGAATATATATTTTAAAATAAAAATTTTTAAGTGCTAAAATTTGAATATGTGAATTAAATATTTTCAAATTGGTGTATAATAATAAAAAGTAATGCCTAAAGAAAGAACTGGAACATGTGCATTGGACTCAGAAAATATATGATCCAGTCTCTGCCCTTGCGAATTTAATACTAATGTAGAAAACCCACAGCTAGACCCTACACACATTATCTCAGAGGTCTATGAGGCAAGAACTATGGATGTTTTGTAATTTCCATGACTTTCCACAGAACTTGGTATAGAGCAGGCCATTAAATATTTGTTGATTTAGTTAATGATGAGGGAGAGCTTTGTTTAGCAGAGGATTTTAAGTGCCAGCATTAAGTTTGGATTTGATATTTTGAGCAATAGGGAACCATTTGACCTGGAGAGTATTTAAGCAATATTTAAAATAAGTTTCATGCCTATTTCTTACTGCTTTATTTCATCCTATCGGTTCTACCTCCAGAGTTATCAGTTCTGTTTGATTTTCTGAGTTCTTACTGTTTCACCCTAGTTTCTGCCAATTATCACCTTTAAGCAGAACAAGAGAGACTGTGTTAAAACCAGATGCTTAGATTTCAGTTCTGGTTTTATCACAGATTGTTATATGACCTTGACCATATCACCTTATCTCAGTTTTCTCATCTGTGAAAGGGGGCAGTTCCTACCTCACAGGTTTGTTGTGAGGATTAAATGTGTTAATAAATGCAAAGCCCTTGGAACTATGCCTGGCTCACTGGCAGCTGCTGCAGCTGCTGTTGATTAGCCTTCTAACTAGTCTAGCAGCCCCTAGTTTTGTTCCCTTCTAATACATTCTCTCTCTCTCTTTTAAGGACTCCCCTTTGCCTTCAAAGTAAGTGTAAACTTTTAAACATGATTATTAGATCTTTCACTGCAAGTGGCTCCAGTCCCTTGCCACTTAGCCCTAAACCCCCACACTTGCACCCTTATGCCAGTCATAATGAAATTTTTAGTGTTCCTCACCTAAGACCAGTTCCCTGTTGTCTCTATGCCTTTGAAGAAGCAATTTCCTCTGACTGCACTCCACTCTCCCATGCCATCTCTTGTGGACTTCACTTGTCTAACTCCAGCTCATCCTCCTCATACTAACCGCCATTATTCCAAGTCATGTATCTTGGCCCCTTAGCCTAGATTGGGCTTCCTGCTCCATCACATTTTTATCCTATCTTCTTTAATAGCGTCTCACCTCCATTAGATTGGACACTATCTTGATCGATAATATCTCCACAGGATCTATCACAGAGATTGACATATAGTACATGTTCAAGAATACTTTGTATATGCATGAAAAAATGGATGAATAAGGGTTTTTCATAAGCTTCAAAAGTTCATGCCGAATCTAAATTGTAAACACCTCTGCAGCCCAAGCTTCTGGAGCTCTCTCCATTTCGCTTTATCCCTTAGAAATGGGCGGCTGCTTCTGTTTCCCTAAATACAGTACACTGTTGCATGGCTTTACAAATGGCTTCATGCTATTCCTTCTGTCTGGAATGTTCTTCTTCATTTGGCACTTGTGGCAAGGTCCTATGTGTCCATGAATGAACAGCTCTAAGGCCAACTCTTCTGTGAAACCAACATTACATTTCCCCCACCTCCCTTCTCTGAGCTCTACTTTGACTTCATGCATGCTTCTGTGATTTCATTGCATAACACCCTGTTATACACACAGCCTGCTTGGATTGTGTGAATCTTGAGGGGATGATTTAAGCCTTCTTATTCTTTGTTTCCCAGAGCCTATAGAGTACCTGACACACATCAGTATTTCAACAAGTAGAAGCTGAACTGGAAGTTGAATGTCATGGTAGCCCAAAGAGGTGATGTTAAGGAGACGCTGTTGTGTAGTTCCAGATGTGATGGGTTAATCCAGAGATGCCAGAGTTCATGTGGAGAGTTGTATTATATAGGAAATAAATTGCTGATGTCAGATGTAAGGAAATTAAGAGAGAAGAGACTATATGATAAGTGAGTGGAATATATAACAGTATTTTCTATTCAGCATAGAACATCTACCCCACAGTAAGAATTGCTTTATTGTTAGTAGCAAGTCTGACATGTGAATGTCTAATAGCAAATATATGTTGTATGTGGACATTTTCCTTCTCTCCAGGATCCTACCCTTATTTTAAAACTCTCATTAGCATTGTTTTGAATATTGACATGTGAGGATTGTGAATTATAATTTTAATTGGTTCTGATCACCACGGAATAGAATCATTTCCTCAAATACTGTGGATTTGATCCTGTAGCATGGCTATTATGGAAGAGAGTCCCTAAAGTCAAACTTGTTTAAAAAAAATATGCTTATCTCATGAAAGAATGGCATTAGGCAGGACAGTTTAACATGTCAGTTCTGTTTGTAATTCAAAAAATGAGCATGAAGTCTTATGAAAATACAATGAAATTTATTTTAAAAAATTTTAATGTTTTTATTTGTTTTTGAGAGAGACAGACAGACAGACAGACAGACATAGCATGAGTGGGTAGGGGCAGAGAGAGAGAGAGAGAGAGAGAGAGAGAGACACACACACACACACACACACACACACACACACACACACACAGAATCCGAAGCAGGCTCCAGGTTCCGAGCTGTCAGCACAGAGCCCATCATGGGGCTTGAACTCGTGAACCACCAGATCATGACCTGAGCTGAAGTCAGACACTTAATCAACTGAGCCACCCAGGCACCCCAAAATACAATGAAATTTAATGTGAACGTTTAACCCAAATACCCTCATGCCAACATCCAATTGACACGTGTTTGGCAAATGTGCCAGACTCAAAACCTTGAACCCAAACATTTTGCAAAAGCATATGTATATGTTTTATTAAAAAACATTACAGATGTATTGGACAAACTCTACAATTGAATCTGTAAACAGAACAAGTAGGAGATCAACATGGTGGTTAAGATCATGGGCTCTGGCATCAAACATTTTGAGTTCAAAGTTCCACCCCTTGTTTCTATGGGACTTTGGGCAAGTTGCGTAATGTGTTTTCTCATCTGTAAAAGTGGAGAGAACAACAATACCAAACTTCAAAGAGCAATTGCTAGGTTGATAAAATAATGCTTTGAACTGTGTCTGGCACATTGTAAGGCATCAATAAATATTTGCTGTTGTTGATATTATTTCTACATGAAGGACCATTAATAACCATAAAATCAAGTCATAAAATGCAAAGCAAATTTGTTAAGGTGAATGTTATTAAAATAATGGTTCTCTCTTTTATTCATTCGGTGCTAGATGCTGAGGGTAATGCTCCAAGTGAACCCTTTGATTTAATTTCACAGTAACACTGTGTATGAGTACTAGCAACTCTCTATTATAAAAGAGGAGAGTAAGACTTGGGAAGGTTTACAACACTTGCTCAAGTTCACATGGCTTGTCAGTACACAACCAGATTGCAAACTCGGGTATGTTGGACTCCTAAATCAGCACTCTTTGCATACTTTGCCGCAATTCAGAGTCCATCGGAAGGGAAGTCGAGAAAATATACTTTTATTGAGAGCTGGTTAATTTCAGTGTCCCATGCTTTCCATTAATATACGTTCCATTCTCAACTTTTGATCAAGCAGATTTCTTTAATTTTTTTTAATGTTTATTTATTTTGAGAGAGAAAGAGAGACAGAAAGCAAGCAGGGGAGGGACAGAGAGAGAGGGAGACACAGAATTCAAAGCAGGCTCCAGGCTCTGAGCTGTCAGCACAGAGCCGGAGGCTGGGCTAGAACTCAAAATCTGCAACATCATGACCTGAGCCGAAGTCTGAAGCTTAACTGCCTGAGCCACCAGGTGCCCCTAATCAAGGTAATTGTGGGCAAGAATTGAGTGGGGGAGGGGAAAGGATCTACTCTTTATGGTTTTTCTGTAAACTAGCCCTGGCTTCCCAAAAGGAACAAGTGACCTTTGTGCAAAAGTTGAAAAGATGCCCTTAGTTCATTGTTACATGTCTTCATAAAAAGTCTGGGGCTCAGGACCTTTGCATAGCAAACTGCTTTTATGTCAGGAAACTTCTTCCTCTGTTTCATGAGATTGTGAATGATATTAAATTGAGGAGGAAGAAAAAGGCATGTAAACCAAAATGAGAGGCAAGGCAATGTCGAGAAATTAAAGAACTAACATAAAGAAATCTCTGCAAGGCCAGAGGACACAGCAGAGTCTATTAGATATTATTCTATCTTTAAATTGATATTATCTTCAGGGAAACATTGAGCCACACCCTAAACAGAAGCTCTCTGGTGAACATACTCTGCTCCTAACAGCAAACTGATACACCATGGTCCACAGTCTCTGTTCTATGCCCCTGCCCGCCCCCCCCCATGCCCCATCCCCCCAAAGTCCAGCAATGTCAGGACTTTTCATGGCTATGGTTTTCATGGCTGCTCAGCTCTAATTTAATGTCTCTGGTTTTTAAACCTAATACCCAATCTCTCCCCTGACTGTCTATGAGAAAAAAACCTTGGTTCCCACTCCATCCCTCTTCTTTCTTGTGCCAAAAAAATTTATTTAGATAATTGCCAATGTTTCTCCAAGATAGACCTCCCAGTTTGTTCATGTATATGTTTATGCTCACTTTCTTTCCCTCTGCCACACTGCTTCCTCCCCTGGCCAAACACAAAACCTGGAAGGTTGTGGGGAAAAAATAGCTTTCAGTTCTTGGAAAAGAAATGGAGCTTGCTCCATGCATGAGACAGGCAGGTGATGGACTGATCTAAATATGTAGGGAAATAATAATCAAAATAAATTATATGAGCAACTATCTAAGATAGTTCGTATTGATTATTTCCTTTAATCCTTACAGTGTTTAAAATTGGTGCTCATATTTTCCCGATTTTACAGATGAAGGAACTGAGGCTCAGGAAGGCTAAGAACAGGGTCATAGAATCTATGGTGTGTGATGTGGTGGGCGTTCCCTTTCAGAGTAGTACCACTGGACATGTGTGGGAGGGACTGGCCATGTCTTCTTTTTGGATCTGAGTGCCGATTACATAGCGGTGTTGACTCTGTGAAATTTCATCAAGGTTTGTATGCCTTATATGTATATTATATGCCACTAAATATTTACACTTAATAAAGTAATAATTTTTAAAATAACTTGGTCAAGGTCTCCGTGGAAGAGGTGAAACAGCATCTATCTCCAGATAGAATCTTTCTGTATCAAGAACCCCAAGAACTTGATAGCTGCAAGGCACACTGGATAATATACAGAGTATGGGCCCGAATCCCCTGAAGAGCTGGGGTTTTGCCATCCGGTTAATATCCTCATGGAAGTGGACAGCTCCCTGATACAATGGGAAAAAGTTAGGCACACAGTCACTGCGGGAGAAATATTTATTGTGCATTTGGGAAAAGAGGATGTAGAAGTTCAAATAGTCTCCACAGTTGCTGCCATAGGAAGCAAGACATGGTTTCTAGGGGCTCAGAGACTCTTAGAGCATCATGACTCGGCACCCAAAATTGAGGTCAGATTTTCTTCTTTCCTAAATCTGGTTCCAATGTACTCGGTTGGGCTATACTTCTATGACCCTGGACTGGACGGTAGATCAGAAGTGAGGCTAACCTTTGGGTCTGTGCTAAATTGTCCCTCCCCAAACCCCCCACCCACTCCAGAAAGCAAGAAAGCAAGAAAGAGCAAAAGAGAGAAAGAAAGAGAGAAAGAGAGAGAGAGAGAAAAGAGAGAGAGAAATAGGAAGAGAGAAAAGTGAAAGGAAACAATATGTAAAACAAGGTGCAATAATAAAAAAAAAAAAAAAAAGATCAGAGAAGCTTCAAACCAAAAGTGCTAGTCACAGAGGGGAAAACCTATAGGGTGCAGTAGACCAGTAGACTTGAAATCAAAGAAGACAAAACAAATCAAGCAGCTCTCGTTTTTACAGGCAATGTTGGTAGAGACTTTTGGGGTGCTATGATTTTATCCCTGAGTGACAGCCAACAGCATAGGTCACCATTTGATTTGGGCGACTCTAAGGCAGCCTCTCATGGGAGGTGTGTTTCCTCTACTTCCTGATTCTGTAAGTGCTGCTTGTCTTGCAAGGGAAAAAAAAATGGGTCATAGAAATAAGGGTTTTTTCCCCCTTAAAATTCCTAATAAAATGTTCTTACAAGTTCTTTCTGCCCAACCACAGTGACTTAAAGCACACAGGTTCCACTGAAGCCTTTACAAAGTCTCTGACACCTGCACACGGCTCTGTTTTCACTGTGGACAAATACCGGAAAATAGGGGCGCTCCACCGGTCCCTTTCCCATAAATGCTTTCCAAGTTGCACAAATAACCTTCATTTTTGTCTGCTGAAATATTTATTTCAGTGTCCCTCTGAGTCTGGCAGGTCTGAGCTTAGCCAGGTCATGTTTTCCTTCCCTTCTGCAGAAGCTGCATAAAACCTCAGGTCAGAGAAGGCCACTGCACTGGGGGATCGCGACAGCCCTGCCTTCTACTGCGGTGGCCTGAAATACTCCATCGAAGACTCTACAGGGCTCATCTTGTGTCTGTTACTATACATACACAGGAAGTGCTAACACCAGTTCATTTTTCTACCTAAAGGGAGAGGCCCCAGCACTTAAGGATGACCCATTGAGACTCCGTCTAGGAAGTTAACATAAACCACATGTTAGTAAGTGAAACTCTCAAATTGATGCTGAAGAAATCTAAAAAAATAAAATAAAGGAAAGCCATAAGACAAAATTATTGTGGTTACCACATGTGATCAGAACAGAGACGAATAAAGAGGAAGAGCAAAAACAAAGAATGTTAACTAAATCTAAAAATCGGTGTTGTGAAAGGCTTAATGAGACATTTTGAATGTGCTAAAATGAGGACAATGATCTTTTTCTCCCCCTCTTAAAGTGCTGTCATAAAGTTGAAAAAAGTTGTACGTAAAGTGAGCAGTGTCAACATATGCCAGAGAAGGTTCTAAGCATTTTTCTTAGATGATTTATTTCCCTTCTGTTTTATTCCTCACAACCACCTGTAAGGTAGGGACTCGACCCCACTTTGCATATAAGGAAATTGAAGTAAAAGGAAGTGAAAATTTCTTGTCCATAGTAAGTTAACATTTCTCCTCATTCCAAGTCAGGATTAGAGCTCAGCCATTCTAGCTCCAGAGATACAGCGTGAACCATTACTTTTCACAGTTAGCTTCACTGCCCAGAGGAGTCCCGAGCAAGATCTAAACTGGTGGGATTTGACCAGGTGGGGGCAGCAGGAGCTGTTCAATGCTTGGGCCACAGCGATCTCTCTAACATGCAAATCCACTTATTTATGCTCCCACTTAAAACCCCGTAAGAATAAAGTCCAAACTTCCTTGTAAATGTCATAAAGCCCTTCACGGTCTCTGCCCATCTCTCTGACTTATAGTATTGTTGTGTTTCCTTTGCTATTGTCTGATTTCTGTTTGTTGTTTCTCTAATACATTATACTTAATTTAGCCATACTCTGTTTTAGCTGCTTGTACGCATGTCTCTCCATTAGAAACTCTAGAAGCCTGTGAGGCGAGGGTCCCTGTTTGTCTTCTCTCTGTCACACTCCAAGCGCTAGAGAGTAATATTCAAAATATTAAATTAAAGGAAGGCATAGGCATCAATCATCAGAATAGACATCTCAAGCAAACAGCCATGTCATTGCATAGCCACCGAGCTGATTGCCAGATCAATGATAGTTACTATTTCTGAATGAATGAATGAGTGAATGAATGAATGACACGAAAACTTGTAGTACTTGGCATTTTTTTTTTTTTTTTTCTCTTTTTTTTCCTTTCTCTTTTTTGGCCCCATTTTTTTTCCTTTTTTTTTTTTTTCATTTCTAAATTATATATTTTAAAATATATTTTGTGGATCCTTAAAAGTAGACTTAAATATCTTCTGTGATAGGATGGGAATAAATTAGTATGTAAAACTGTTGGTAGCATATTAACTACCATTCACAGTGATCACTCCAAGGAACATCAAAATCAGAGCTGGCCGGAAGGACAGTCTATGGGGTATAAATCTTCTTTTCTCCAAATATCAACCCATCTGGTTGTTTTGGTGCCTAAAAGTCTATTGAAGAGATTTATTTCTTCAAATTAAAAGTTGGGCCATTTGCAGATTAACTGCTAGATTGCAAATTATCCTGGAATGAGTAAATATTGAGGAATTAAATTACTACTAGAACCTTAGCATTGCTTAGTTTTATTGAGTTTCTCTCCATGTGATATCTTGAAAATTAACAAGTAAAATTAAAAAAAACCCACAAATTAAAAAGCTACCCAATACAAATGCTGCATTTTCTTTGGAGTGAAGAGGGAGAGATTAGTCTACAGCTCTGTTCTAAATGCTGGGTGCAAGATTTGACTGCACCAAATGTATACGGCCCTGTATTTGACACGTGTTCCCATGCCCGGTTATTTAATTTTTAATAAGTTTCCAATTTATTTCAATGTGCAGCAGCTAGATGTGGAGAACTACTGGTAAAGCATGAGCTCATGTGGTAAAATGACATCTGGATAGGGCATCCCAGGGCTTCCTCTTTGCATTGAGTTCCAGGGATGAGAAGGCACATTCCACCAGACAAAGAAGAACATTAAAAGGACATGGCAAGGCACAAAAATTAAAAGGGTTCTAGCTTCAGAAGTAGGGAAATTATTTGTTGAGATACAACAGAGTCTTCTTCTAAATGCCAGAAAGTACCCTAGCTTCTTGAAGAAAACCTTTCCGCCATGAAGAGTTGAAACAAATGCTGTTTTTGGTCAAAAGTTAGTTAGCCAAAATACTCTAATTTTAGGGCATTCCAATTGAGAGTTTGTGGCACAAATAGATTTCAAGCCTGAAGTTTTCTTGAACTTTATCTTCTCTTCAAGATACTGTAAACAATGACTTTGATGTTGATTGGTGCCAAAGTAGTGTGTACCTTTACACTAAAATTTTTCCTTCTGGGTACCTGGGTGGCTCAGTCGGTTGAGCATCTGACTCTTGATTTCAGATCAAGATCCGTGGGTCATGGGATTGAGCTCTGCACTGGCCTCTCACTGAGCATGGAGCCTGCTTAAGATTCTCCCTCTCTCCCTCTGGAGTTCTCCCCTGCTCATACACATACACACTCTCTCTCAAAAATAAAGTAAAAAAAAAATTTCCCTTTTACCAAGTCAATGCTAATTCATGTCATGACCTTAGCAAGCTTTTTAACTTTTCTAGCCTTCACTTTAATTGAGAGAGAGAGAGAGAGAAAAGTGGAGAGAGAGGTTGTTTCAAATTTTCTTCTGACAGAAATATTTTAAGATTTCTGAATGCATCAGTTTTAGGTACAAAATTTGGCAGGCTGAATTTGAGGATATGCCCTGGTGGAAATACTTGTCTTCAGAATTAAAGACACTGTTGACCTTAAATGAACTCACATCGAGTTGTTAAATTTCATCTTGGACTCACAGCTACGCATGTCATTGTTGATTTGCAGCTATAAGGCTGGCCTTTTTACAACTATTTTCCCAAACAAGTTTCCCAATTATGTAGCATATGGCTTGGTTGATATTAATCAGGGATGACTGAAGAAGTAATTCTTCAATCTGAGTATGTGTAAGTATGTGTGTGCGCAAGGGCAAGGCATAACTCTTTGTGGAAGTACACTTGAAATTCCAATTCCGTTCTGAGTACATTTATGGCAAACATTTTACCATGAAGGTGGAATATTTTCAAAGTGCTCTCTCCTGCGAGTGTGAGAGTAGGTGTAGGAAGTTTCCTTGGTCTTCTAAACTGGCAGGGAATTCTGTATTCCAACTTAGGGTTTCCATATTCTCAGGTAAATATTCACCAGCCCACTATCAATTGGTGGTGTCTTAACAAATTCTTTCTGTCATCACTGTTCAGTAGCCATTGTAATAGAAGTGATTCACTTTCTTGGCATATCCAAAAGAAGCTTCATCCAGGCTTTTATGCTTTTACCTATTTTTAGTTTCCCACTAAGAAATCTCATCCATATTTGAACTTTCTTAAATAAAATGGTCTTTTTAATAATTGAGTTTTTTGGGTATTCCAAATATTTTATTTTGAGCCTTGCTTTTGAAGCTGATTTGAAAATTTTTTGTTCACTTTCTTATTTAAGCAAGTTCAATGTAAAAAACAACCCGTGATCTATAAATGTTTGTTGTTAGAAGAATGCTATTGAATCTTTCTTTGATCACTGAGAATTTTCTCCAGGTTTAGAGTAATCATTCTCAATATCAATTCTAATTTTCCATGGCTAAGATATAGAAATAGAAGATATTGGAGAGAATCCCGAACTTACTCTGAACTTACTGCTTTCATTTCTGGTTCTCCTATTAGGGCCTACTGACAACAGTTGGCCCTCAGGGGTGCCGAGGTTTTGCTTCACGACTGACCATATGTCATCACTCCTACCATGACACTAGAACTCAGTTGCATATAAAGATCAAAAGCTGCCAGGTACTTGCAAGAAAACATCTCCTGCAGTCTCTTTTCTCATTCCCTGCCACATTACTCTACAGTGTTCCCATTGCCGACATCCCTACATTCCATGATACTTTAAGCCCTTATTGCATTGGAAATAAACTTTTTCATACCTCCCACTCTCTGCGGAGTGCTCCATCCAGGTAATTGCCTTCTATGAACTCTGAGTCTTCCCAGGGGGTACAACTTTCTTTGGAGCTTTGCTGAGATGGAGTTCCTCTTTGAAAATGTTCTAAATACCGCATACTGCTGGCCCCACAGCCCTGATTCCAGGCTCTTCTCTTTCAGCTCTTCTGCACCAGCCACTCCTTTTGATACTCTACTCAACTAGTTCAATGATGGTGAATCAGATTCTTCACTGGGTCCCACTGACCTCCTTGTCCTTCTGAGCATTCTGACACCTGGATCATAACCTTTATCCCCACCAAAGCTGTAGCCATCATTTTGGGATGGCCTAAACATCTCTGAGGACATTTTGTCTCTATAACCTCATAGTACCTTTGTATGATCTATTGCATGTAGCATTTCCTCCATCTCAGCAATAATTCTCAGGCCCTTTGTTGGAACATATAATTAGCTGGAACAGCTCCATCTTCAAAATCTATGAATATGAGAAGTGACCATTTGACCACAGCATCCTTTGCTTCCTCTGCTCTCACACAGCCTACTCCCATGACGCTTCCTCTGTCTGTTCACATCTTGATCTCCGATCTTCCACAGGATCACTTCCTCAATACCTCAGTCCTCGACACTCTGAAATTCTTGTATCCTCCGCACACTGAATCCTTCGCTGAGGATCTCAATACTTTGTCACCACTTCTGAGCTGCTAAGCATTTCTGGACACAGCTACACCACTGTGGCATTGGTTTTAATAAAATGGGTAACCTCTAAGCTTAGGTAATTGGCAGCCTCCCCTTAGCAGATCTATTATATTTTGCTTGACCACTCTAGCCTCCTACTCCCCTCCATAGCTCCTCTAAACTTTTACCACTACTTTTAAGCTCAGCATTTTGTGTTCTTGTTCTCACTTTTACCACGTAAACTCCCATATAATTTTTTGTACAAAACAGAAGCTTTAGCAATTCTCTTGACTGTCCTCTTTCATACCACACATGTTATTAAATGCATATAGCTTAGGTCCAGTCTCAGAATATGAAGTGTCCGATTTCATAATCAATTTTTTCTTTATGTTTTGGGTCTAAGATATTCCCATTTTACTCCAAGGCCTGGATCAGCTCTCAATCTCTCTTTTCAAGGCCTTCAACGACTGGTTCTCCTCAATACATAAGCATGCTTAAAGTTCTCATTTAAACCCAAACCAAACCAACAAACAAAAGACATCACTCTGTTTGAGTCTTTCATCTACCTTTTTCGAATCATAGCCCAATTTCTAGGAAAAAAAAATTGATATTTTCTCCATTCCTATTCCGTTTCAATCTGCTCACTTGGCTCCTATTTACATCATGTCACTGATGTTGCCCTTGCCAAGGCCCAAGAGCACTTTTCAGTACCCTCTACCATTTTCCTTCACCATTTCCATAGTTTTATCCCATACCTGTCTGGCCACACATCTTGAGCCTTCTTCATACTCACTGTCATTTTTAAATGACATAGTTGTTCAGCAATTTGCTTTTGATCACCTTTGCTTCTTGCTCCCAACTTTTGCTGGGTTATGTTTGCTCAGTGTCCGTTAACTCTTTGCCAGACACTGATGATTTCCAAGTTGATATTACTATCCCAGACAGGGCTGCGGTAGTTCAAACCCATGGATTCTTTTTGCTGCATATTTCTAATGGAATATTCCTTGAACTTCAGGTATAATAGTTGAAAATTGAGTTCATTGTTCTTTTCTCCTCCCCACAAACCTATGTAAATCCGTCTTCTGTTTTCTATCTGGGTATTAAGAACTGTATCAGGGCTGGCAACCACTAGTCAAAATGAAACATTTGTGGGAATTAGAACAGTATGCCCTCCTACTTTACTTGAATCTCTCAGAAAGAAATCTTAATATGAAGATTTTGTTAAAATAATAAAATGTACCACAATTCACCAGATATTTTCCTTAATAAGTATACAAATCTATGATGTCTGATTTTTGAACGTAGTAGCTCTTTACGGTTGTACAGGGCTACGCTTTTCAGCCATAAATGGTGAACCAACGACTGATCACCTAATATTCTGTGCCAAATGCCCTAGGACTCCTTAATTATTCCTAAATGTTCTATTAAGTTTTTCCAATATTACCATCAAAATCAATGTACATCCTGTTCTTTCTTCTCCATAATTAGAACCATGGCAGCATTTCACACCCTTATCCTAGTACATCAGCCTCTTAGCAACAGGCTGGCTTCTTTCAAATTTTCTGTCAACTCGCCTCCAGAGTAATATTTAGTGGCATACACATATGATCATGAAACTTTAAACTAATTCAGTAGAATATATGCTCCAAAAGGTAAAACAAAACAAGTCCAAATGTGCCCGCTCAATTTTTAACAAGGTAAATACAAGTAACCATCACCCAGGTCAAGAAATAGAGCATTACTCATTCCCAAATCACCCCCACGCCCCTTCCCAGGCATTACCTCTCTCCAAAAATTACCACTAAACTGACTCATAGCACCATGAAACCATTTTCACCTGGTTTTGGGTTTTGTGTGAGAGTAATTACGCAGAATGTACTCTTGTGTCTTGCTTCTTTAATTCAGTGCTTTTTGTAGGTACAGTTGCCAGATTTAGAGAGTAAAAACACAGGCTAATTAAATTTGAATTTCTAATAAATCATTTTTTACTATAGCCATGTATTATGTAATGTTTAGCTGGGTGTGTGTAACTGTATTTTATATTGAATAATATTTATATAAACAATATTTAAGAGTGTTTTACATGGCAACCCTATTTTTAAGAGACATCCATAACACATAGCATCTTTATGCTATCATCTGATCTTTGTGAAATTTATACGATTTATGTTTCTATTTTATTCTTGATGGACATTAATATTGTTTTCAACTTTGAGCTGTCATGAATATGGCTCATGAGAACATTGTGCATGTCTTTTGGTTATATGTGTATGTACACACACACACACACACACACACACATAAATTTCTATTGAGTGTATTTCCAGAATTGTTTATGCAAAGGGTATGCCAATTTTCAGCTTTAGTAGATATTGGCAAACAAATATTCATATATCTTTGCCAATTTATACTCCCACCAACTGTGTAGGAGAGCTCTGTTTGCCACCATTCCTCTCCAACATTTTGTATTATCTCTCCTTTGGTTATTTTAGACATACTTTTGAGTGTGTAGTGGTATCTTATGATTGTGTTTTGTTTTGTTTGTTGTTGTTGTTTGAGAGAGAGTGAGGGAGAGAGAGAGTGCGAGCATGCACACAGGTTGGGGGAAAGGGGCAGGGGCAGAGGGAGAGAAAGAGAATCCCAAGTAGGCTCCATACTCCATGTAGAGCCAGATGTGGGGCTTGATTCCCACAATGCTGGGATCACGACCTGGGTCAAAATCAAGAGTCAGATGGTCAACCAACTGAGCCACCCAGGCACCCCTCTTATTAGTGTTTTAATTTGTTTTTCTCTTATGGCAAATTTCCCTCATGGCATCTTTTATACTCCCATTAAAGAAGTGTCCCATCGTATTATACCAGCTGATTTTCTCCCTACTGTACAACTTAATTTTAATGAAAGAATCAGTGGCAGAGTGTACATTCTCATAAAATATGTGGTAAGTAAAAGAATTAATGAATGGACCTATGAGAACTATGGTATTCCTGAAGGAGCTCATTTTATAGTTAGTTGCCACTTTGTTTTAATATAATTAATACATCATTAAATATTTATTGAGTATCTACTGTGTCCAGGCATTGTTTTAATTATATTGCCTAAGAACTTCAAAAGTACATGTGGCTAAAAGCAAAGCAAAAGTACATGTGGCTGAAATTGCTATTCCATAACTGTTTCAGGGACTAGATATCTAAAATGCTAAGAAAAAAAGATACTCTGTTAAATATACACATGCCCACACATACAGACGTCTACATCAAATAATGTGTAATTAGCTCTGATGGTTTATACTTAGGAAACTTAGCACAAGACTTAAAGTAAGCCAGAAATAATAAACAGTGCACAAAGTTTTAGACATTATGTCAAGAGAATATTGACCAGTCTGCCCTGTCAATACAAAGATGTATTACAGGAAATTTTTTTCTAGCATTAAAAAATAGAAAGTAATTGGAAATAATCTAAATTCTCAGTAATTCTGAACTGGTTAAATAAATAATGGCATATTCACATGATGAAATACTATGCAACCTTTAGCCTATAAAACAGTGTTGTAGGAGGATATTGAATGCTACATTAATAACGATAGTATGTCGCCAAGTGAAAATTAACTGACCATGGAGCCTGGCTGCCTCAGTCAGTAGAACATATGACTCTTGATCTTAGGGGTTGTAAGTTCGAGCCCCATGTTGGAGAGATTACTTTAAAAAAATCTTAAGAAAAAAAAAAACAGAAAATTAACTGACCTAAAAAGCGCATTATGGCATCTTTAGAAAAGACATATTTTGGCAAAATAGAAGGGAAGAAAAAACCTGGAAGGATACAAATAACAAAAGATGTTTATTCTAAATGATGCAATTACATAATCCTATTTTTCTTATTTGTGTTTTTCTGTGTTCCATCTTGTTATGAATAACACAGAAAATTGAACAATGTGTGGTTGTATTTTAAAGGATTTGGGAATTTTACTAATGGCAAGAGCCTGAGGAGTTCTGACAGACAGGTAATCATTAAAGTATTTTTTCAAGATGGGCAACAGTGTCCCATCCTCCATTTGCCAAGGCCCATTGAGTGGGATTTCTTTAGGCGTCAAACTTCTTGTTTGAATTAATCACTGGTTTGATGCAATAATGAAATATTCTGTTCTTTTGTCTACTTATTAGAATATGAAAGAGTCATAAAAGGTAAGATCACGTTCCACAGTTTACCTAGCTTGATCCATGTTTTTAAGGGCTTGTGCAAACACAGAGCTTCCTTGGAGGTGACTGAGCTCTTATATCAATGCTTCATAATAATTAATAAGTAACAAAGGAAAAACTGACCACTGATGAAAAATGCAAGTTGTGTTCATGTCTCACAAACTAGAAAAAGATCTGTAATTATCGCTTACCTGTTAATCATGCAAAATAAGTCAGTAAAAATGATACAACAGCATTTCAAAGGCACTGACTGATCTAATCTAATTCAGTCTACAAATGTCAACTTGATTACATCATTTCCCATGCTTCTCCGGTTATCTCATGCAATCATCACTTAAACAATCTGGCAAAGAAGCTTGACTACACATTACTTAAGAAGAAAATACTGTTTTGGAATAGTTTCAGCTTTAATCCAAAATATGTTTTTCTGTCCTTAAGTGGGGGAAGGGGATTGTTAAGGAAGCACAGTGCAGTGGAAAGGACATGGGCTTTGGACGCCTAGAAATCCGTAATTTGACTCTCAGCTTGGTGACCTGGGGCAGATAACTCAATGCCTCTGAACTTGAGTTTATTCCTCTGTTCTTTGGAATTCTACCTAACACCTACCTCACAGGATGTTCTCAGGACTAGAGAAAATACGTAAACAGTACCTCTGAGTGCCTACCGCACAATGGATTCCTTCCCTTTACCCTCACTTTTGCTTTCCGTGGAACTTGAGAACTAGAAGTAGGGACCACGTAGCTGAAGTCATAAATTTGGGCCTTTATTCTGCAGATACATATTGGGCTTTTTTTTTTAATGCTCCAGGTATTATGCTAGGTATGGGATATATAATACAGTGAACAAGATTGCATTGAGAAACTTATAGTTTCTTTATGTCTAGATGTGCACACAGATAAGAAAACAAGCAAAAATGGAGCCTTAAAGAAAGACAATCTAGGAGCAGAAATAAAGGAATACCTAACTCAGGGACAGACATCACAGAGAATGCCTGAGCTGAGCCTGAGGAGCGTGGAATGTGAAGACAGGACGTGATGAAATGATAGAGGATGTGAGGACATTGTACTTCCTAGCATGCTGTGAGAGGGAATCTGCTTGCTAAGAAAACTGTAAACCTTACATGGAGACCATGGATTTCTTACAGCTGTTTGATAGGATACATGTTTATAGGCGTTACTAGATTCCTTACCAAGGAATGTGAAAGCAAAGGGGAGTTATTAAAAAGACATAAAATGTACATTTTAGAAAGTTAATGGTGATAAGGAAGTAGACAATGGACTAGAGAATGAAAAGGTTGGGGTTGAGAAAAAGTTGGGAAGACATATTGAGATAGCTGAGGCAAGAAATTACATAAGAAACAGGGAGGGTTAGTCATGGGCTGAAATGAAAGGGTTGATAGGGAAATGTCTACAAGGCATCTATACAGGACCCAATGCTTGACTGGTGTGTGGTAGGTAAGGCAAAAGAAAGGTTTCCTGGCCTGAGTGACTGGCCAAAGATGGAATGGTGCTCTTAAACTGATGGGATTAATGGGGATCAAGGGAAAACATACAATCACGAAACAAAGAGCTGCAGGCAGGGACAAGCCGTGGGTGGATAATATGGAATCAAGTTTCAGCAAGGATGATCAGGTTAGCATGGCTAAGCTATGTTTCTTCTATATCAGAGGACACAGCTGCCTTTGGAGACTTCCATCTTGGAAGTCCACCCACACACTCCCTTCTCCAACCCACACACTCCCTTCTGTTTACATTTGATGACTTTCGTGGAAGAATCAGTGTGGATGGCAGGTTCTAACAGACTCAGAGTGTGAAGAATATTGCAGTTATATGATCTACTCATACCAGTTTTGAAGTGGCACTAAAGTTAGTAAATTTGAATTTGTTACTTAAGTAGCAATAATATTCAAAAGTGGTACAGTGTCAAAATTCATAATGTGAACCTGGCCTACTGCATCTAGTTGTCTATACAAAGCAGTTATACTTCTGTCCGTAGCCACTTACACTTATGGAAGCCATCATGTAAACAAAGATGTCAGCCGAATGGAGATCATAATCACAAATTCAAACTTTAGAAATCAAAAACTGTATCCCTAAAGCCTACCTTTGTAATAGAGATTTTTTTTTTTTTTTTTTTGGAGGCAGCAAGACAAATGTCCCTGGATTAGTTTCTCAAAAATCATGAGATGATTCTAAGTTTGTACAAAAAGAAGCCTCAAGAAACCTGCCATGGATCCCTAATTATGAGTCATATACATAAGATATATTCAACTGATTACTATATTCTGTCTTTAATATACATAGCGATTTAAAAAATACATAGTATGGAGATAACATTTGCCATTATTTTTTTAAAAAACTTGGTCAGTACCATAAGCCCTTGTTAATATTTTCCATGGGGAACTGAGTTTCCACTGACGTTATTTTTCTTTTTCGTATTGCATGGAGTTTTCTGCTCTTTGAGAATTACTTATGTCTTCATAGGATGAGAAGGGAAGGAATTTTCTCACTCTCCTCATAGCGATGTACAGACCCATATTATTCATGGGATTTTTGGAGTATGTGTTGTAGAGCACTTTGGGAAATAAAAACAAAAACCAAAAAACAAAAAAACCCAAAACCTGTTCTTTGGTGTCTCATTTCTTAGATGTGCTCACGTACAGAGCTGGTAGGTAATTAGGAGAATGAGAGCTGAGAAATTATGGCTGTATCCATCTCCACATTCATCAGTAACACAGTTACAGCAAAATTCTAAAATCAGATTTTCCTCCCAGGAAATTTTCTTAAAATTTACTTTTGTTCTTGTCTGGATAAAGTAAAATCTTAAGAAGATAATCCTCTATTAGAGAGTTTGAGATTGCATTTGAATAATGATGAGACTTCTTTATTGTATACTATTTATATATATATAGTTTTTTTTTTTCTTTATCAGAGATGTTTGTGTGACTTTCAATATTGGCATGTTTAGTGCTTTCTTAAATCAGTCTTAAAATTTGAAACAACCAGGTAATTAAACACAAAGATAATAATATAGGTGTTCAGACTATTCTTAAAATGTCATATTTTAAATTGCATACATATGCGAACAGTAGCGATCGGTGATATGATGCTTTAAGGAAAATAAGAAACAGTACACCATTTTCTCAGAAAGACAATAGATTTCCTAGCCTTGTCTGTTTTCTCCTTCCGTTCTTTTCCCTTTCATGACAGTCAACAACAAGGGTGCACAATTTATGATCTTTGAAATCCTACCTGAAGAATGATTGTCTGCTGACCATGAAATTTCCAAAGCTAAAATCCTGACTATAAAGCAGGATTTGTTGGTTTGTTTCACTCAACAGACAGAAATGAAAAACAAAACAAAACAAAACAAACAAACAAACAAAAACAGAACCTCCCTACTCTTAATGACTGTGGATCTCCAATGGTTCTTCTGGTGGAGGAAGTGTAGCCCAGTGTTTCAGAGTATGGACTCTGGATTCCTCTAGCCTAAGCTCACATTTCTACTCCATTGTTTACTAGGTACATAACCTTGGGCACTTCATTTTGCTAAATCTCACTTTACTCTTTTACAAATAGTGGATGATTCAGTTACCCTACTTCTCAGCTTGCTGGGGGCATTAACCGAAATGCAACACATCAAGCATTTAGCATAGCACCTCATTGATGGTAATTAGTCATTATAATAATATTATGTAATAATTATGATTTTTACCATATATAATTATGATTACCATTATTATTATTATTACTATTGCTACTATTGTTCACCTTGGAAAAAAAATAAAAATGTCTACCTCATTTATCACAAGCAGTTCCCTTGCTGAAAAACTCAATGGAATTTATCATAATGACACCAGGATCAGACAAGAGGCCAGTGAATTTTGTTTTGGGTGCCTCTGAACTCCTTGAGCAGGCTGTGTGCAGGAAAACTCCACAAAGCAGCACTGGTAAACTATAAATTTGTTGCAAAAAAAAATACCCAAGACAAAACCAAACCAACCCCCACATAACATTGTTGATACAGACAAATCCTTATTTTTTATTTTATTTTTTGGTACAAACAAATCTTTAAACATTGACTTCTCAAAATGTTGCCACTGTTGTTCTTCAACTGTATTTTGAAAAGCAGGGCTTTCAAATTTTTGGAGAGAAAATATAAGAATCGCCAGATTGAGCATGCTTCAGTACCGTCTTTAGTTTTAGTGCATGGAAGGCCCATGAGAATATTTCTATCGACAGATGAGGTGCCCTCTTCTAACACAGGGATGTGAGAGGCAATAGAAGGGTGGGGATTACCAAAAATTGCATTGAATTGTCAATGAAAGTTTTATAAATTGAATGAAGTTACCATGACATTAATGGTTTAACATTTAGATGCACTTTTTGTGCTCAACTTAGGTCTTTCTGCCCACCCTACCACACATTCCCCAATCCTCATACGTGCTTGCTCATGGCTTTTGTGCTGCTGTAGTAACTGGAGCAGCTCAACCCCAACCCTTATCTGCAGGAAGGAAATGGGGGGTAGAAGTAGCTGAGCAAGAAACAAGTTGAACAGAACTAGAGTCAGCTCCACAGATAAGCCTAGGGCCAAGCCACATACAGAGGATTGGCTACATAACACGTGGGGCCCAAAGCAAAATGAAAATGTAGAACCTCGATCAAAACTTAGCCAAGAATTTCACAGCAGTGACAGCGAAGCATGAAATCAAGCACCAGGCCCTTTTTGGTATGGAGCCCTTTGCAGCTGCTCAGGCTGCATGCCATGAGGCCAACCCCACACATATGTCTTTGCTTCTCTCCATTAACACTAGTCCTATCCCTATAGAAATTGCCTCTGGTGGCCCAGCCTTTAGTATGTCTATGGAAGTTTACTTTAATCTAAAACCTAGTAAATGTTCAGGCTTTAATGCCAGATACATAATCCAGCTAATGGTTTAGAATTAAATGATCCTTCTTTTCTAAAGCCTCAAAGACAAGCCCCTTTAATCAACTGTCATCCCTCCATTGTCTGAAAATTAAGCATAGTTTATAACATATATGAACGTATATGAAAGAATAACCCTCAGGAGTTACTTAATCCTTAGCATGCAGCAGAGAAATATAAATGGAAACATCGTCTATAAAGAGGGCAGAAGTTCAACAAGGAAAACCATGAGCTTCACGTATAGTATTTTAATTTGATTCAATTATTTTAAAGACCCTTAGAGTAGCTAAGCATTGTTCATTTCAAGGCTATACAGCAGTGAGTGTTAAAAAACTAATAAACCTCTTAACACTCTTAATGTTTGGGGGGGTCACATGTCCCTCTGACAACCTGAAGAAAGCTATAAAACTCATCCAAGATAAATACGTATTCCCATGAACACACACACACACACACACACACACACACACGCACACACACACAAACATGTGCTTCTCCAGCATCCTGAGGTTCATTCTAGAACTTCAGGTTAAAAATATTACTGATTTGAAACAAGGCTTTCTCACATGTTAAAATGTGTTTACTTATTCCAAAAGATTCAGAGAGTTATTTTTAAAATGGTGGTAACGACACAGGTGATATTTATTATTTCACCATATGACTGGATGAAATGAGAAAAGAAAGCTTGAGTCTTATCAAGAAGGATCATGCTAAATCTCTCTTTAAGAAAATAATTTTGTATACAGAAATATTTTAAAAGAATATATATCACAATACAGTATTCAGTATTTAGCTCTTAAAAAATAAAATAAAATAAAATAGGGCATCTGGGTGGCTCAGTCAGTCCGACTTCAGCTTAGGTCATGATCTCACAGGTTCGAGCCCTGTGTCGGGCTCTGTGAGGACAGCTCAGAGCCTGGGGCCTGCTTCAGATTCTTTGTCTCCCTCTCTCTCTGCCCCTCCCCCACTTGTGCTCTATTCTCAAAAATAAAAATATTAAATTTTTTAAAATATATCTTTCTACATAGCCACAATGACTATTTTATACCTAGCAAAATTAA
The DNA here is from genome assembly GCF_023721935.1 of Panthera uncia. Classification (NCBI taxonomy): domain Eukaryota; kingdom Metazoa; phylum Chordata; class Mammalia; order Carnivora; family Felidae; genus Panthera; species Panthera uncia. The sequence continues at coordinate 30,680,536 of NC_064807.1, forward strand.
TAATTTCTTAATTTCATTTTATACCTAACCATAATCAAATGTCTCCAATTTCCCCTGGTTTTGTCCAAAATCAAGATCCAATCTAAAACTATGCACCACAATGGTTATCATGCCACTTAAACCTCAGTTAGTGTAAAACAATATGGATCATTTTCATGTCATTCCTTGAAGATAACAGAGCTCTGGATTTCTCTCATGACTGCTTCTTAGTATTTTTTAAATCTAAACTTAATTTTTTTTATTAATTAGACATTCAGTCCAGTCCAAAGGTTGAGGAGATTTTAAGTTAGCCATTTTAGGCTGGTGGAGTGCATTGAATCTGATGTTGCGTTGGACTGCATTTCAGAAGACAGAGACTCTCTCCTAAGATTTGGTTTAATATCTAACTCAAATGACAACATGTATTTTTCTTGTCTTCCCTTTTCTCAGTGTAAATGTGCATTGGAGAATTTTTTATATAATTTTAAATCAGAAAAATTATTCTCTTGGATGTTCAGTATAGTGAAACATTGCTAATAAGAGCCCTCTCAGGCTTTTGTCTGCTTTTAAAAATGACTTCATTAAATTTTGAAAACTATTTCCTTTTCAAAACATTTAACTTTTTTTCCCCAGTCTTCTTGAGTTTTAATTGACAGATCCCATTGTGTAAGTTTAAGGTATACAGCATGATGATCTGATAAATGGATATATTTTAAAATGATTACCACAGCAAGGTTGGTTAGCATATCTGCCACTTCACATAGTTTATCATGTGTGTGTCATGACAATGCTTAAGATCTACACTCGAGACAATTTTTAAGTCTACAATTCAGTATTGTTAACTGTAGTTGCCATGCTGTACATTAGATCCCTGGCACTTACTCATCTTACAACTGAAAGTTTATAATCTTTGACTAACATCTTCCCATTGACCTTATTATTCCTCAGCCCCTGTCAAGCACCAGGCTGTTCTCACTTCTGTGAGTTCAGTTTTTTTAGACTCCACATATATGTGAGATCATATGGTATTTGTCTTTCTCTCTCTGACTTACTTCATTTAGCATAATGCCCTGAAGGTTTATCTAAGTTGTCACAAATGGAGGATTTCCTTTCTTTTTATGGATGAATAATGCTCCATTTTATATAAACATGGTGGGGGGGGGGGGGAGGGGGCGGTCAAACCCATAACCCTGGGATCGTGACGTGAACCGAAATCAAGAATTGGTTGCTCCACTGACTGAGCCACCCAGGCGCCCCAGAAGTCCAATACTTTAACAAGCAATAACGGGAAGTACCTTTTAGTTTTTAATGTTACACCTTTTTAATTATTTAGATAAAAATTGAGGTTTGCCTTTCAAAGATTGAAGCATATTTACTCACCTTCTGAAATCGGAAGATTGGTGTAGAAATTCTAGGGGAAGATAATAAATAAGAATCGTAATCTTGATTAGATACTAAAACAGATAAAAATCAGAAAAAAATATAGAAGTGGCTTTTCCTGAAGTTTCTATGAGTTTGGGCAGTGGGTAAAATGCACTATGGTTGCCAAATTTCCTCAAAGTACATGTTCCTTTGGATGACTTGCTTGGGAATTCTTCTTGGATTAAAAAAAAAAAAAAGAACAAAAAACAAACAAACAAAAAACCCAGACAAATGGTAAAAACACTGTTTTCTCAACTGGAACTATCCAAGTTAAATTTTTTTTTTTTTAATCTTAGGAGATGAGCTTTTTGATACTGGCAAATGGTAAAATTCCTTGTTGAAATGACAGGTGTTTATAAAAACACATTTCATTCATTTTAATTATTGCTTTGACAAGGTACAAAGAGTTTAATCTTTCCTAAGTCCCACTGTAATGTTTGCTTCCTACAAGATTCAGTTACCTTGGACAAGGTCTCCATTAGCTACTTGCTATGGACTGATGATTACTTGATATGGTTAAGCTAGTTCAAAGGGTAATTAAATTAATAGCCAAAGAAAATATGAGCCACGTATGAATCCAACTCTTTTTTTTTTTTTTAACATTTATTTATTTTTGAGACAGAGAGAGACAGAGCATGAATGGGGGAGGGTCAGAGACAGAGGGAGACACAGAATCTGAAACAGGCTCCAGGCTCTGAGCTGTCAGCACAGAACCCGACACGGGGCTCAAACTCACGGACCGCGAGATCATGACCTGAGCCGACGTCGGACGCCCAACCGACTGAGCCACCCAGGCGCCCCTGAATCCAACTCTTAAACAGAGTTTCCTAATAAATATTTAGGTCATTGACTTTCTTTTTATTTGTATTTCCTGATGTAGCTCAAGGATTTCATCATAGTTTCCTCATTTGGTCTCTTCAGATCTAGATGAAAATACATACATACATGCAAGCATACCTATATGTCTAACAAAAAGGAATTGCCTAAATAAGTAGACTGATTAGGATTTCAGGTCTTTTCTATGTCTCTGTGTTGTTTTCCTGTACTTTGCTGTGTTTACATTTGCCTACGTAATTCCACAGAACTGTACTTCTGCATATTTTGACATTTTAAAAAATGGTACATAAAACGAAAGCCAGTGTTTCAAATTTGACGGTCTTCTGGTTCAAGTAACAAAAGAAGAGCCTTAATTTCTCAAACTTCTTTCCAAATGTTTCCATAATTTTGTTTTCTTTTCTCAGAAACATCTCCACTAAATTCAATGCTCTGAAAGACATATGATGTTTCTTGCAAGATTGATAAAATAAAGGAAAAGGACAGGAAAAATCCAAGAGTCTATTATGCAATTTGCATTTTTAGAGACTTGCTTGCAAACCTTAACTAAAAAAATAAGTCTTAGATTAATTTAATATTCATTTAATGGAGGAAAACCAGAACTTTTTTTAAATGTTTCATGTTGATAGGTCAGGCAGAAACTTGCTTTTTCTTTTTCTACTTCTCAAATTCTCTGAATTTCACATTATGAACTTAGTATCTACAAGAGAGATGTGTTTGCAATGAATAAAGAGGCATAATGTTTTACAATTAGTTTCTTTTAATTTGAACTGATGTCTGTAAGTGGTTTGTTTGGCTTAATATATTGAATAATTATTACCTACATGCTATTGGGTATGTAATTAGTGGGCACACAAGAGAGACTAGAGTAAGAATGTAATTAATTATATAATGATGCTAAAACAAGAATGTATATGAAAGAAGTTGAATCCATGTCTTCAACAGATTGTGGAGAGGAAGTGCTTTATAAAGGAATTCCCATAATAGCAAATATTACCAACATAGTAATGTATTTGAATATAATGATATAAAAATGATTCTTAATAGAATATTAATTTGAATTGTTTTCCAAATATTAGTTAACTAGGCATTTCCAAATATTAGTTGAGATACATTAATGTAAGATGAGATGTATAACTTTTATCTCTTTAAACTCCTGGTTTATTTCCTTTACCCCTTGGGTATCTTCAATTCCTTTGAACAACCAACCAATCAGTGAAGTGTTTATTAAGTGTCTACTACAGACTCCGTAGTCTGCCAGGTATTGAGGTGTGGGGCATGCATATGTATAATCCATGGTCCCTCAACTCAAGGAATTTACAATTAGGTAGTGAGTGCTATGGGAAGCAAAGTGAATAAACAGACATGAAAAATTGGAGATCAAAAACAAGGTAGACAACAAGGATGCGAAGACAATTCAATGAGGAAAGAATTAGCACAACTGTATATGAGCACACAAAAGAATGGGTTGGACCTCTATCTAACACCCTATCCAAAAATTAATTCAACATGGACCAGAGACCTAAATGTAAGATCTAAAACTATAAAACTCTTAAGATAAAATGAGGGAGTAAATCTTCATGACCTTGGATTAGGCAATGAATACTAAGATATGACACCAAAAATCAAAAGACAAAACACCAGAAACAAAAGAAAAAAAAATACATAAATTAGACATCATAATTGAAAGGTTTTGTCTTGCAAAGGACAGTGCAAAAAAAGTGAAAAGACAACTCAGAATGGAGAAAAATTTTGCAGATCATACCTTTTTTAAGAGACTTGTCTCCGGAATATATCAAGAGTGCTTCCTATTCAATAATACAGACAACTCAAGAAATGGGCAAGGGAATTGAATAGAGATTTCTCCAGAGAAGATTTACAAATGGTAGATAGCAAATGAACAGATGCTTAACATTATTAGCTATAAGGGACATGCAAATCAAACCTGCAATGAGCTACAACTTTATACCGACTAGGCTGGCTGTAATCACAAAGACAATGATGAGTAGTGGGAAGATGTGAAGAAAGTGGAATTCTCTAACTATTGGTGAGAGTTTAAAATGGTGCAGCTTCTTTAGAAAAGGCTCTGGCATTTCCTCAAAATGTTAGACATAGAGTTATCACATGACCCACCATTTCTCATAGATTACTACATGAGGAAAATTAAAATCTAGGCTCATGTGGAACATGTACACTAATGCTTTTAGCAATAACATTCATAAAAGCCAAAAATTGGAAACAACCCAATTATCCATCAACTGATGAAGGGGCAAACAAAATGTCGTATGCCCACACAAGGAAATATTATGTAGCATAAAAGGGAAAAAGTACTGATTTAGGCTATGGCATGGCTGAAACTTGAAAATAGTATGCTCAGTGAAAAAAAGGCAGCCACAAGGGGCCATATATTGTATAATTCCACTTATGTGAAGTTTTGAAGATAGACAAATTCATAGAGACAGAAAATAGATCATAGTTGCCTAGGGCTGGGTTTCAAATAGGGAGTGGAGGGGAAATGGGTAAGTACTGCTGATGGGTTTCTTGGGGTGATAAAAATGCTCTAAATGTTCATGGTTGCACAACTCTGTGACTATACTAAAAACTACCGAATTGTACACTTTATGTGAATTATACCTCAATAATTCTGTTAACTTTTGTTAAATAGTATGAATATAAGTGGGAGTTTTAAATGACGCCTTCAACCTTATTGATTCTATGAAGAGAAGAATAGTTTTTTTTTATTTAAAGGAAAAAGGAAGCAAAAGAAAATTTTAGACTTAGTGTAGAATTGAGGAAACATCTAGTCTCCCTAAATGCCCCCATTTTTCAGATGAGCAACTTAAACAATAGAGTGGCAGTTAAGCCCATGAATTCTGGAGGCACACAGGCAGTGGGTCTCTATCACTCAATGACTAAGTCCTTCTGGACAAGGCCTGTGAACTCACAGCCTCAATGTTGCCATCTACAAAGAAAGATGGATACAGAATATGATCTACAGTTGTTATGGGATTAAACAAGAACACACACAGACAGGCCTGAAATATAAGGAGTGCCCAATGAAAATTAGCTATTGTTATTAAAGTGTGCTCACTCCCTCAAGTCATTTAGTATATGTAGTGGAGCTAGGGTACTGAAATTTTTCTGACTTTTTTTTCCCCATGCTCTTTCCATTATACCAAAGATTAAAAATTAATCATTCCACCAGAAAAGAATCTGAATGTATCTGAAAGCAAATCACTTGAGAATAATTGATTTCCTATGATTTTGAGTCTATAGTCAGAATGAACCTGTACTTAAGGTTTTAAACAGGTCTTGTTATAAACCTGTCACATCTAGACATAAAGTTTTGCCAAGAGAGTACTTACAGCTTGACCCCAGGGATCATTTTTCTTTCCTCTGAATTCTCACTCTCGCCCAACATTCAACCTATTACATGTTCATCTGATGGGATGACTCATTACATCTGCATGTCTTAGGTAATGAAATCTGAAAACAACTTTACAAAGCAACTAACTTTAAAAAAAATGTTTTTAACGTTTATTCATTTTTGAGGGAGAGAGAGAGAGAGAGAGAGAGAGAGCGAGAGAGAGAGCGCACGCATGAGTTGGGGAGGGGCAGAGAGCAAGGGAGACACAGAATCCAAAGCAGGTTCTAGGCTCTGAGGTGTCCCCACAGAGCCCCATGCGGGGTGCAAACCGATGAACCACAAGATTATGACATAAACCAAAGTTGAACGCTCAACCAACTGAGCCTCCCAGGCATACCACAACTAGCTTTTAATCTTTATCCAGGGTTTATCCTCCAGGAGAAACAGAGGATAGCTGCAGATCTTTCTTAGGCTTTTGATAGCATTCTATCTGCATGGGTAATATGAGTTGGCACCTCTTGTGCATATGTTTATTATTTTGATTATTGACCTTTGCAGGTGTCATCATAGTAACATTTTGATTAGTAGACAAAGAGGTTCTGTCTACAAAGGTACTATCTGAGATTATCTAGATGAGAATACAAAGCATTTAGGTATGAGGAATATATCATAAGTGTATATTTACATACTGCTGATGAGAGTGTTTATTGACACAACCATTTTGGAGATTTTGGCAAAATGTTTCAAAAGCCTTCACCCTTTGATCTGGCATTTCCATCGCCAGGAATTTAATCAATAGGAATCATGAGACATATGCCCAAATATTCACTTATTAAAACTTGATCAAAAGATTATATACAGTCATAAAATTTTAAAAACAACTAGCCAGTTAATAATAGCTTAAAATTAAGTGTAACCGTGGTTTATATTTTTAAAATTCATAATTTTAACTTTTTTAAAAATGTTTATTCCATTTTGAAAGAGAGAGACAGAGAGTGTGGAAGGGCCAGAGAGAGAGGGAGACACAGAATCCGAAGCAGGCTCCAGGCTCTGAGCTATCAACACAGGGCCCTATGCAGGGCTTGAACCCACAAACTGTGAGATCATGATCTGAGCTGAAGTTGGGTGCTTGCCTGACTGAGCTACTCAGGCACCCCTTAAAAACCATAATTTAAAAGGATGCCTTATGTGAGAAAAATAGTTTCAAAGTAGTATGCACAGTAGGGTGACAAAGTTAGAAAAATCATTATGCATATACTTGCATTAAGGTTATCATTTACTTATTATTTTATTTTTTTAAAGTATGCATGCATGTGCAAGCAGGTGGGGGAGGGATAGAAGGGGGAGAGAGAGAGACAGAGACAGAGAAAGAGAATCTTAACCAGGCTCCACGCCCAGCGTGGCACCAAGGCGAGGCTCAGTCTCATTACCTTGAGATCATGACCTGAAATCAAGAATCGGATGCTTAATAGACTGAGCCACCCAGGCACCCCAAGCTTTATTATTTAGATTTGATTGGCAAAGTGTCATTTGTATATTTATCCCAGTAATTCCTTCAGACTCATGAGCTTTGCAAATCTGTGGATTTCTCAGCTAACTGCCTTTCTTCAGAAACTATTGTTATCAGAACTTGAACTCTACAGACAAATGGGAAGAGTTTATTTAGTGCAGTTATTTTATGGTCTATTAGTATTACTACTGAATTGTATTAAATTCAGCTTCAGTCTTCGGAATGTGAAAATGTAGATGCCTGACAGTGTTTCTGTAAAAGTTTTTATGAGTATTTTCAATGTGACCTATTCTTTGTGTTCATTCTTTTTCACTGTATTTATTTTAATCCTTGTAAAATATAATGGTTTTAAACCAAAGTAGATAAAGCAGAAAGTTTTGTCTGCTTGATGTGCTGTAGCGTATTTGAAAGACATCCAGATGTCATCAAGGCTGTTTTCCCAGTAACTCTGCCAATTTGTCATGCACTCTAGGCTTTGCGACGTTGCGGCTTTGTGGCTTTGCAGCTTTGCGATCTTTTTATGTCATATAGTATTGTAGGCCATGTATCAGACAAATATGTAGTAGACATGACAGAAAATAGTCACGTCTGAGTCTTGTATCTCTTCTGTGTTTCTATTTTGAGTAAAGTCTCTTGTGCTCTTGGAATGCCGATTTCATATGAGTAAACACAAGAAGGAAATTTACCTCTTTGGATGTAGTCATTTTAGCCAGCTGTCTTCTTTCTCCGAAAAGTAAGGCTGAACTCGTATGTGTACATGTAATACAGAAAATATGGGAAGTAATTATACTAAGGAATGGAGAAGATAAAACAGTTAAGATTCAGACTGTGCCCCCCCCCCCCAATACCACTGGCAGGTTCCTTCAGTATGAGGGTGAGGTGCTTTGTGTTACCCTGTGGTTGTACCATCACAACAGTGGGAGTGACTGAAGTGATGGCATGCATTCCACCACCAAGTAGCTGTTCCTCCGAATATCACCCAAAGCCTTTTTTGCCACTTCTCCCACCCCTGCCCCACCCACCTCCAGGTCAAAGTAATCTCTAGTGGGCTCTTTGACAGAAAGCATTGCCACATATGTTTCAAAAATAATATATTTATATATTTATGTTATGTTTAGTATAAATTATATATATAGCATACATTGTATATATAGTATACATTATATATAGTATACATTGTATGTGTATAGGTGTGGGTGTGTATGTGTGTGTATATATATGTATATGTGTGTGTGTGTGTGTGTGTGTGTGTATTTCCTTTCCCCCTCTAAGAAGAGAGTTGCATTCAGCAATAGAATAGATATTTTATTTTCTAAAAATTTTGAGTGATTATTTGAAACATCTTTAAAATTCACACTAAATATCCTGAGAGACAGTAGTTTTATTTTATTTTATTTTATTTTTAAAAAATTTTTTTTAACGTTTATTTGTTTTTGAGACAGAGAGAGAGCATGAACGGGGGACGGGCAGAGAGAGAGGGAGAGACAGAATCCTATGCAGGCTCCAGGCTCTGAGCCATCAGCCCAGAGCCCGACGCAGGGCTCTAACTCACAGACTGCGAGATCGTGACCTGAGTTGAAGTCGGACGCTTAACCGACTGAGCCACCCAGGCGCCCCAACAGTAGTTTTATTTTATTTTATTTTTATTTAAAAAAAATTTTTTTTTAACGTTTATTTATTTCTGAGACAGAGAGAGACAGAGCATGAATGGGGGAGGGGCAGAGAGAGAAGGAGACACAGAATTGGAAGCAGGCTCCAGGCTCTGAGCCATCAGCCCAGAGCCCGATGCAGGGCTCGAACTCATGGACCGCGACATTGTGACCTGAGCTGAAGTCGGACGCTTAACCTTGACTGAGCCACCCAGGCGCCCCTAGTAGTTTTATTTTAAAGAAAAATTAATGATCACCCCATTTCGGACATGATGTATAATTCAAGACTCTTCATAGCACTTTTCACGTAGGAGTCTTGCATGGCCTCCCATGGCTCCAGGGATCAAGTTACCCCAATGCAAATTTTGAGACTTCCCATTCCTAAGAAGATAGCTAAACCATAGATGATGCCATCTTGCTCGCCAACTTAATGCTGCAGAGTCTATGTAAGGGGGTGAGAAGAAGCATAAGGCCAATGAACTAATGTGAAAGCTGAGCAACCTGGGTGGATAGAGAGCAGAGTGGCTTTATATGAAGCTGGCAGGCAGCCTGGCAGACTCCTGCAGAAAACAGGCTGGCAGAGGAGCTTTTGAATTGTTCCTTTTCTCTTTCTATGAGAAAATAGCAATATCCTCTTAGGGACAGCATCATCACAGTACCCAGAGGGTAAGGAGCTGACAGAAATAAAAAAGGCAGACAAACCCTAAACTATCTCAACTTTTTTCCTTCAGGCAATTTTTCCATTGTTATTATTGAACACTTAATATGTTCAATGTGTTCTTTATTTTGTATATCTAATTTTTTTTTTTTTTTTTTAGGAGAGAGCACAAGTGGGGTAGAGGAGCAGAGAGAGAGAGAGAGAGAATCTTAAGCAGTTTCCATGCTCAGCATGAAGCCCAATGCAGGGCTCGATCCCATTCCCTGGGATCTGAGCTGAAGCCAAGAGTCAGTTGCTCAACCAACTGAGTCACCCAGAGGCCCCTATGTGTTTAATTCTTGAAACAACAACAATAACAACACAACAGATTCAGAGAGGCTAACTAACCTGTTCAATACAACATAGCCAGTAGAGGTAGTACCAGGATCTGAATTCAGTTCTGCAACATCACAAGGCTTCCTCTCCCTTAACATTTGAAATTTATAATATTTGGGATTACAAATTTCACAAACAGCTGTCTTCAAGTATTATAAATGAATCTCCTAAGGAGTCATTTGCAAATTAGGCTAAAATATAAGTGTCCCCTGAGACTGGAAAATCCACTAAATGAAATAACATTTGGTTATTGGTATTCTTGAGTTACCAGCAGGCTGCAGACTAGAGTAATGAAGCCAGTGAAAACCTGAAAGAACAAATGGAGGGCAGAAGAGCTATAAATGAAACCATCAAAGTAAATTGCTCTTTGCTCTATCTTTTATTGATGACACGTACGGTCCTAGGCAGAGTACAATTTGCACTCTTTGAAAGCCATCTCTACATGAAAACCTCAGAGACTTTACTTTCCCAGTAAACACTTATGATTACAGCCCAGGATAAGAGACAAAACTGTTTATCAAAGACTGGTCCTTTTATGGAGAAAGAACAAATAAGAGGTTTCCTCACATAGAACTTAATCAAACAAAGTTGCTTAAATGTAAAGAGTTCCAACTGAAGTAAATACTTAAAGAGCTTGATTAGGAACATAAATTGCAATCGTGTCTGGCCATTTAAAACATACACTGTTTCAAAGAAAAAGAAACATCTTACTTAAAAATATCATGTGTGAAATAAAGCAAGTATCCTCTTCTAACATTGGATGTTTGCTTAAGTATTTGGTTTAAGCAATATCATGAAACACTGTGTTAACTTGTCTAACTTCTCCAGATATTAAATATTTTGAAAGTGGTTGATTGTGGAAAAACTAAAATAGTATTTATAGTTGGTCATTTTAGTTTTCTCATAATGTGTAAAAAAATGATTTTTGATAGCCATATGCCAAACTGTATTGTCTAGCCTAGTCATTTATCTTTACATTTGTTTCCATTTCAAAATTATTTAATTGTAATACAAACTCGTTTATGTTTATCCTTGATTATATGGCCGGTCATACTTATACTTGATTATGGGTTATTTCTCTTTGGTCATACTTCAAAATACTTTTAACAAGAGAAGGGACATGAAAATATAAGATTGTAATGAATGGACATTTTGTGACTGGACATGGATGCTCATGAATCAAAAAGTGATTCATATGAGAACTATTTTGATCTTTGAGAACTGTGCTTCTCTTTTTAAGTCAAAGCTAAAACTTACACCAGTAAAACAGCTTCATGAAAATACAGATTTAAAGTGCTCTACATTGAACTTTGTACAAAGAATGCTCAAAAATATTGAAAAATTGACTGAAATATAATTACATTTGACATATTAAAACCTCTCTAGGAACTGTCATTATCATCTTTCCTTTGGGCAAATTGAGCAAGTCTGACCTTTGGTACATCTGAGTTTGAGTTTTATGTCACAACACATTATTTCAAGAGCAGACTTAAAGTATAATAGAAGTATCTCTTCCAGTGACATGAAATGACACAGAATAGTTAAAACTAAGCTATCCATAGATAAGGATTTTGGCTTCCCACCACCAAAGCTTTGCTTGAGAATCTTGATTTGAATAATGATTTGCTGTGTTGTCCCTGCTGTTGTCTTCTCGCTTTGGCCCTTCCATTCAGGCCACAAATCCACTGTAGACAGCAGCAACAATTAAGATCATTTTCTGGGGTCCCTCATCCACCACTCCATTTGATCTCAAAGTGCTTTAGCTTTCTGGGTGACCTTACCTGACTTGTCATACCAACAATGCAGTATTATGCAGTATGTAGTAATATTTCCCTATTTTGCTTTGGTCACTTGTAACCATGTTTGGCTGAATTTTTCCTTTTCTCCCCAAGGATCTTCCTGGGCAAGAAGCCTTTGCCAGTGCGTAGAGATCTTACTAACATTTTTGGGTGTCTGTCAGTTTTAACTGCTTGATAAGTAATAGATGTGAATTTAAAATGTTCTGAGATTTGGGGTACCTGGGTGGCTCAGTCAGTTAAGCGTCCGACTTCAGCTCATGTAATGATCTCATGGTTCATGAGTTCAAGTCCTGCGTTGGGCTCTGTGCTGACAGCTCAGAGCCTGGAGCCTGCTTCGGATTCTGTGTTTCCCTCTCTCTCTGCCTCTCCCCCACTTGTGCTCTGTCTCTCTCTCTCAAGAATAAACATTAAAAAAAAATTAAATTGTTCTGAGATTTAAATTCACTTCACCTAGTACATGCTGGGGGGATGGGGCGGTTAGGGCAGATCCATGCAAGGTAGTGTTTCTGAACTTGAAAGACCATTTTGATTATCAGCTGTAACTGCAATTTCTATTCAGAATACTTGATCTCATTAAGGCCATCTATCTTGAAACCAGATGCAGACTTAGAGATAAACCAGGAACTTCTTATAAAAAGATGGCTCATTTCCCAGTATTATAGATGCTAGTTTTGATAATAACAAGTCAGGTTGGGTTGGGTAATCCCAGAACAGAGCATGAATAAATGTTATTTTTATTTCTCAGAATACTATAATCTGACCTTTCCTGAAGAGTTTAATTTACTGAGGCAAATAGGGAAAGTAGGGGGGTGGGTGAAATACTGATTACAGCTAAGGAAATGTAAGAGCCCCTGCATATCCTTGTTTGTCCCAGGACTATTCCAGTTCACAACTGTTAGTACCATGTATAATATTTATGATGAATTGAAACACAACCAGAGTCATGGAATTTCGTCTGGAAATGGCACTGTGTGAACTCACCCAGCTCTTTTCTATAACTTTTATTTCTTTGTTTTCACTTCTTTTTTTAAAAAGTTTGTATTTTTTGATATATATTGGTATTTTAAAATTGATATATCATTAAATGTATTATAATTATATATATAATATATCACCACTTCCTTTCTCTTTTATCTATACATTAGGTTGTTTCCATTTCTTGGCTATTGTAAATAATGTTGCAGTGAACATGGGGGTGCAGATAACTCTTCAACAGTGTTGTCTTTTCCTTTGGACATACACCCAGAAGTGGGATTGCTGGATCATATACTAGTTCTATTTTTTAAATTTTTTAAGGAAGCTCTATTCCCGTCAACATTGCACAAAAGTTCACTTTTCTCCACATCCTTGCCAGCATTTGCTATCTCTTATATTTTTAATAATAGTCATTCTGAGAGGTGATATCTCATTGTGGTTTTGATTTGCTTTTCCATGATGATTAGTGATGTTGAACACCTTTTCGTGTACCTGCTGGCCCTTCATATCCCTTCCTCAGAAAAATGTCTGTTTATGTGGTGTCAATTTTTTAATTGGATTATTTTGGGGATTTTTTTTTTCTTTTCTGTTGCATTGCATGAGTTCTTTGTATATTTCAGATATTAACCCCTTATCAGATATATCACATGCAAATAATTTTTCCTTTTCCATAGGTTGTCATAACGTCTATTTCTTTGTAAGATTTTATATTTTTCCATTTATTTCAAGAGGACTTGTAATTGATTCTTGAAGCTGCTTTAAAAACCTTGTCAGATGTTCCATCGTCTAATTTATCTTGTCCCTGGCACCACTTGATTGTGTTTTCTGATTCAGATTATGATTTTCATGGTTCTTGGTATGATGGGTGATTTTCTCTTGTGTCCTGGACATTTTGGTTATTATGTTAGAAGACTCTTGATCCTAGTTATACCTTCTGTTTCAGAAGGCAGTTGTGCTGTTTACGCTGGACATATAGGTTCTGGCCTGTTTTGTTGTTGTTGTTGTTGTTGATTTTGTTTTTGTTTTTTTGCTCTATTTCCAATGACATTTTGGTTTTCTGGCCCTTGAAATGTTATTCTTGTCAGCTGCACTCTTTTGGTGCCGTTAGGGTTATTGCTCAATTCCTTGTGATGCCATTTGTGGGGATAGAAGGCACTTACTTCCTCGGGCTACCTACTATTGCTGGGTGATCTTCTGGGGGAAGATGCCACTCAGGAGCAGGTAAAAGTGAGTATGCCTTCTTGTTTCAGAATCGGAAGCCAGCCCATGTCTTTACGTATTCCTCCTAAGAGTTCCTGAGAGTCTTGACTGCCAAATGCACAAGGATGTTGTCCAGAAAATGTGTAGGCAGAGGAACATCCAGATGACAACATCCATAAAGGAACATATCCCAGTGGAGAACAAAAGTCCATTCATTGATGTTAGGAGGACAAGGGAAGCTCTATACGGGTCAAACATTTCCACGTATTCAAATTGTCTGATGGATTTCTTGAAATCTGTGTTCCATTTTCCATGTTCACTTTGGGCTGTCAGACTTCAGCTTGGTGAAAACCTAGGCTCCATGGGGTTGGTCCAGGAGTACCACTATCAGGAAAGTAGGCAGTAATTCCAAGTAGCAATTCCACTGAGGATTTAGAAACCCTGGCACAAATAAGTTCTCTTTTCTTTATTCTTTTTGAAGAAAATTTTCACTCCTCTAGGGGAAGTGGAGAATATTTTGCAATTATTTACCAAGCACTTTATACCAACATTACCTGCCCACAAAAAGGCTAGTCAGTATCTAGATGCTTGTTGAAAGATCCCTGTACCTCCCAATTACAGCCTGGTTTCTCTTCATTTCCTGACCCTGCTCTAGCATTTGGCCCAATTATGCTATTTATATTGGGAGCTTTTTCAGCATGTCCTAACTTTTCTCATTTTAATGGATGTGACACTGGTTTTAACTCCAGGAACCTCAACGCTGTGCTACACCAGCATTTCCCAGGTAGGGTCTCAGTTGCTGATGACAAGTCACAGTACCCAGTGTTTCTTCTAGTTTCCGTTACAGTAAGCCATGCATTATGGATACCTTAGATCTCATAGAAGAAGTGCAGTAAGACTCTTGTTTTAAAATAAGACCCTCCTGCTTCATCTGTCCCTGTCAATTCACATTAATCTTTTGCTCCAGGGCTGTGAACTTCTCAAATACTTGGGCCTCTGGCATGTGACTACCCTGACCAAACCAAACAACACAAAACAAAAAAACAAACACTGTATATGATAAAATGAGCCCTTCCTTCACAGTTTTTGCTGGATGGTCTTGTTGCAAAACTTCCATAGTTTTGAATCAGACATTTGGACAGATATTAATATTGGTTCCATTCAGAGTCCTTGGAACTTCTGAAAAATGACACCTCAAGTTTTCCACCAGCTAGTCCCAACATCAGAGATTGGGAGGGGGCCTCACTGTCATTGTTCTTTGTTGAAAAAATATCTCTAATTTACATTCCATCTACCTGACTTACATACTTTGATCTTTTCCTTAATTAGCCAGCAAGGAATTCTGGACACAGTTCTTTTCTAAGGCACAGATTTGCAATGTTTATTTAATGTATCACTAACATTTTCTAACATTTGCATTTATTTCTAACATTTGCAGTGTTTATTTAATGTATCACTAACATTTCTAACATTTGGAAAAAGATTTCTACAAAAGTTACAAAGAGCTTAAAGTATACTGGGTACTGTGCAAAGTGCTAAAAAATAATAATATGGATTTGGCTCCCAAGGACGGTGCAGTGTAACAGAAGAAAAAGTACATGTACACGTAAACAAATAGTTACATAAGTATTAGAAGTATAATTAAATATGGACAAAGCCAGAGGTCCTATGTAAGAATTAATTTTGATAGCATTTGAATCAGGAAAGACCCAGCAGAGCAACTGATATTTGAATTGTGTTGAGAATAAATAGGAAACTATCACATAGGAAGAGAGTGAAGACATGGCAAGTTTAGCAAGGTCTTTGTGCCAAATCACAGATGTGTGGGGCAGTGATAGGAGATGGGAGATATAAATAATTCTGTGTTGCTCAAGTACCAAAAGATGTCAGAAAAGACCATGAAAGGCTCTGCATCCCATGAAAAAGAGCTTGGATTTCATCCACTAATAAGGTTTCTAAGAAATAGGAACCTTAGGATAGATTAAGGAGGGAAAATATGGTGTGATCAAGCTTGTATCTTCAAAAAAATCACCATTTATTACAAGTAACATTTACTACCCATTTAACAAATTTACATTGATAAGTTCATAATTATATTGCCCCTTCAAAGAGCAGAAGAGCTCTAATATTGTATAAATTTAGGCATAA
>NC_064807.1:30696951-30717951 GCF_023721935.1 Panthera uncia
TTTCTTTTCTTTTCCAGACTCTTTACCCAGGGACTACATATTATAAGAATACTAGCTATGAAAAATTCCAAGTTTCCCCTTATTTATATATTTGAGGTAAAACATGATACAGTTTTTATATGCAAAGAAAATCCTTCTCCGATCTCAAATATTTAGCCTGACACACCTGTGATGGTTTCTCAAACAACAACAGTCTAATTGCAGTGTAGTCTATGGGATTAAAAATCGAAAGGACCCAGACAAATGCTGCTTAAATCAAAAAGGGTTGCATTTTATTCTTTTATCTTTTTTGGTAAAAAATGCAAAAGAAATCATCGAATTATTTTTTGGGACCAGTTTTCATTTTTTGAGATGTGTTTGCTATTTATCAAAGGTTAAAAAGTACAGCATTGTAAAGAATAATTAGAAAAAATAACCTATCATTGGTAAGCGAAAGAAATAACATTAAAAGAGACTTTGAAGCTCCCACTCCAGATGTATTGATTGACATTTTCCACAACGCCCAGAGTAATGAATTTCACATAGTTAGTGCTCATTAAATAGTTGATTTTATTTCCACTTCCTTCCCAAACCTTAGTGAGCCCAAGTTCAGTCTATTACAAGTGGGAATCCCCAGTTGTAACTGTAGGGTTGCTGGGTGCTTGTGTGTTGATGTCAGTATCTCAAATATCCTCATGTTTTACCACGCCAGACATGGGGGTGGTTTCTGTTTTATTCTAGAGAGAACAGTTTTTCTCACTTGGTTTCACAATGACTTTGCAGATGGAGAGAGTGAAAGGTGCTTTATTCTTACTGCTGCCTCTCAAATTTGCAGTAAGTCACGTGGTTTCTTTCTTAGAAACAGAAATTTTGAGCTGGAAAGAACCTTAGAAATCAGTCCTGTGATTTTATGGGCTGGGAAACATAACACCAAGGTTAAATGGCTTTCTAAGGTGACAGATTCAGTTAGTGGCTGAGCCTTATTTCATTTGCCGTGTTTTTCCACTACACACATCCTATTTTACATCACATCAAAATCATTGGTCAATTCACACACACACACAAAATAAAACTTCCTTAGGTATTTGACCTATTGGCTTATGATGAGGGCTGCTAACACCCCATTTTGTGTATTACACATAGGTGATACTGTTATGTATTACATTACATGGCGTCCACTTGAAGACAATGAGGAAAACATGACTTTGTAGTCTTTGTATCAGAATATGTTGTGTTTTATTTTAAACAAGGTGATTCTCCACTGGGAACACTGAATTCTGTAATGTATCAGTTTTTCCTTTTCTCGCTCTCTGCATCTCTACACAAAAGCTCAGAACAAATGTGTACCTTATTTTAGTAGAGTAGAGGGCACTGTGTGAGTCATTCTCTTGTCTTGAGTTCTGGCTCTATTTTACATCTGTATTCTTGACGGTTTCTTCTTTGACACCTATCTCTATACCGTGTTCTACTGTTCTCTGGCTGTTGTAACTTAAATCCTCTTTGTGGCAAGACAGACAAACCAGCAGAGTTGAATTATGTTGCACCGTAGTGCACACAGGTTTGCTATGCAACTATTTTATGATAGATCGTTTCAGAACGTATTCCATAGTCGATTTTGCATATATTTACGAAGACTTTTCTAACTCCGTTTGACTGGTTTATTCTCTTCAACCTTGGGCTTGCCTCATTTTGGTAAGTTCAGATCATGGAGCTGACATGAGGAAATTAAATTATTTTGTAACTTGTTGACCTAATTTGATTTTCCTGAACTATATCTGGACCCAAACTTGAATTTACAGGAGATAAATAGCAGATTTTCTATAAACAGTACCTCATATAAATGTGGAGAGATTAATGATCTGTACTTAAAATAAATCTTTTCACCAGGCTAAATGTTAGCTTTATTGGGGGTTTCCGCGGAGTTGAAAAGCTGTTGGGTGTAGCAGATGAATTGCTGAGAGGAGATCCTTGATACTGGCTTCAACTTGGAAGAGTGCTCCTTTCCAAGTCTTTCACATTATTAGCAGTGAGGAATACTATAAAGGGGTAGAGCTATATGGCAGATTACAGAGCAGGTCAGAATTCCTCTGACACTCCTAATTCATGTTTTCAGTTTGTTCAGGGCCTCATAATCTGGTTTTGCTTGAAAGTTGTTTTACTTTTGTAAAGGAACATTTACTGTTTCTGTTGAGGCTATTCGCAAGACCACATGACCTAACAAGCAAAATATCTGACTGGTCCTATCTGAGCTTCTGCTCCCGGCTTTCCTAAGTATTCAGCCCTGCGAGCCCTTACTTGTCTGTTACATGTGGCAATATTGTAAGTTAAGAATCAGCAAATGCTTTGAGGAAACAGTGGCACAAGACTCCAGGCTGACTTCTCTGTGGTTTTCTTTGCTCCTTGATTTGGCATCTTACCTTCTGGCTGTCCTAATTGCTGTCTGACAACTTCAAAGAGTGTTCCTACTAGTGTTCCTACTTTATCCAGGTTACATAGTTAGCCTCATCAGGAAGATGAATCTGATGCAAGGTGCATTACCGTACATCATAGAATTTCTCTTGTAAAACAATACTTGGGTTTCCTGTTTCAGTGACAATAAATGTCCCCTCTTCTCTTTCCTTAACTTAGGATGAGCTAGCCCCGAGTTCAAAGCTAATGGCAAAAGTTGATTTCTCTAAGCTTGGGAAATCTAAGTAGTAAAATGTAAACTCTACTGACCTCTAAGTGACCTCTGTCCTGTTGTCTTGCAGTCAGTTGACTGGATGCTTCCAATTTTTTTTAAAAAATGTTTTTTTATAATGTTTATTTATTTTTGAGACAGAGACAGAGCATGAGTGGGGTAGGGGCAGAGAGAGAGGGAGACAAAGAAGCCAAGGCAGGCTCCAGGCTCTGAGCCATCAGCACAGAGCCCCACATGGGGCTTGAACTCGTCAACCGCGAGATCATGACCTGAGCGAAAGTCAGAAGCTCAACTGACTGAGCCACCCAGGCACCCCTGGATGCTTCCAGTTTACCACAGCACCTCTCAAGCTGCACCCTCTGCCTGAGGTCTTTTGAAGCTGGCTTTTCCTTCTTCAAAACTCAGTAGTCTGTGGCTCTTATTCTTGACTCTAGTTCCTTTTTCTATCCTCTGAAAGCTTAAGTGCCCCTCCTTATTAAAGCAGAGTTAGCTATGAAGTATCCTCACACTCTAAATTCTAGTCTTTTCCCCCTTCTTTGTTTTCTGTGCTGTGAGTAACTTTCTGAAATTCAGACCTTATGATGTTACCTCATTGCTCCGTACCTCTCGGGCTTTCCTTATTACCCCTAAGAAAAAGCCCAGAGTTCTTGGCATGGAATCTAAGGCCTTTCGCGTGCTGGTCATGGCTTACTTTTGCAGCTGCTTTTTTGGCTTCCATCTTCATGCATCCGAAGGTCCAGTTTTTCCAGATTGTCTCGTGGAAACAGAGATGTAATTTTTTTTTTTTTTTTTTTTTTTTTTTTTGGTTTTAAACCAGAACATGTCCTATCTTTCATGCCTCTCTGTTTTGGTTATCGCTCTACTTTCTTCCTTAAATGCTCTTCCTTCTTCCTTTCCCAGAAGAAATTCTGCTGACCCTTCACGTTCCCTGAAGTGTCATGTCTGCTGTGAGACCTTATCTTCTCCTCTCCACCAACCTGTAGAGGCTCTGGTGCCCAGACAAGTGGCAATTGCTTTACAAATGTTGGTTATCTAGACCTTTATTGCCATGAATACCAGGGTTTGGCCTGGGCTTGGGCGGATTGTTTACACAGAACTGTTTTAGGCCCTGCATGGAAGTCCCAGGGGAGGCTAGTTTGTTGTTGTTGTTGTTGTTTTTGGTCACTTGGATCTTTCAGACTATATAGCATATTAGTAGCTGCCAGCTTTCCCTTCCATCTTGGGCTAATGCTAGTATTAATATAAGGGACATTGTCATTTTGAAGCACACATTTTTTTTTCTAATCCCTTCAAAGAAACTAAGTTTTCTATAGGTGAAAGTGGGGAAAAGACTGTATAGAATACAAATACCTTATAATTGGAGTCAGAAGCTCCATCCAGATATGTAAATTTAGTTCTGAATTGTCATCAGGGTATAATCCCCAGTGGCTCCATGACTTCTTAGCAACTCAGCTGGCTGTCAGTTGGGGGTGAATATTATTTTGCCATCAAGCTCAAGGTATTTGGGTTGCTTTTTAGATTGACGTTATTTTGGGGCTTATGCTTTGACGAACTAAACTATAATGTAAACTTAGAATGTGAAACAGGCATCTGTTTGTGCCTGAAGCATTGGAAAAATGAGATCTTAGGACCCTTTTTGTGAAGTTTCCCAAATGTATGCTGTGCTATAAACTTGAAGAAATCAAGAAGGGAAAATGAAGTAAGGGAAAACACACAGGCACACCCTAGGGTAACTTAATAAGGTCAGAATGGAAAGAAAAAAATAACAATATTGCAGTTATACCTGGAAGAATCATAGAAAAAGGATGTTTGATGTCCCTCTGAAAAGCTGCAGGGGTCGAAGTCGTTATCTGCATTTGGAACAGGAATAGTGTTTGCACTGTGGTGATGGATGCAGAGGAATGAAGAAAAGATCTGTTAGGCCATAGAAATTTGAAGAGGAGTGTATTTCCATGGGGAGAGTCACTGAGATCGGCTAAATCAGAAAGGAAGCCAGGACTTGCTATAGGAGTGACCCACACTTGGGTGTGGGCAGATTGGTGGTCTTAAAGTTCTCTATCTGTCCTGTAACAATGGAGAAAGCAACAGAGAATCTTTCCCAACCCCTACCTTACTCATAAAGACCATTCAAAAAGGAAGCTGATCCAATGTGGCCTACATCAGACTCAAGCATTGAATTGCCAGGGATGGATGTACCTTTGCTCACCTGGGAGCTGCAGCTCTTACCGCCTTCTGTGTGAAAAGTGCGAAATCAGATAGATCAATACATTCTGGGTTCCCAAGGCTCAATAGTAGGAACACAAGGAATTGTGGGACTGTATAAAAATAGGAAAGACTTTGGGGGACTGTGAAGGTAGCATTTGTACATCATAACATATAAGCTACTGAGCAGCAAACATATATTCCAAAGGGGAAAGGACAGGATGCAGAAAATCTTAACGGGAATAGACATGGGGCAATTGGGAGCATTCGGAGTCTTGTAAAGGAAAGATTTTTTTGAACAATTAGGGTCTACCTCACACCTCCACACCAAGAAATCATGATTACTCTTCTCAGGAAGCTAGAAGTCCCTGTTCACATCTTCCATTGGGGTTCACAATTATTTCTAATTACTTCCAAATTCAGTCAATGTGTTTTTTCAATGCCTATGTTACTTTCTCCTGAGGCATATCACACAGAAAAGAAATTACGTGAAAAAATATCATGCACAGGATTATATCATACTGTCAGGATGTTTTCACAAAATTCCACAAATGGTGCTTAATCTACCAGGATGAACTTTACGCTTTGAAATTGGCAACGCATGGCTAAGCGCTGACTACAATTCGTATGTCTCTTTGGTTCCCTTTGACACTCTTGTCCCTGAGGTTCACTGGCCTTAAATGTCTGATAAGGTGGCAGCACACCCTCATTTTTTCAATTTTAGAAAAAGGACACATTTCACTATTGATGAGCAATGTATCTTATCTCAGATGGCGGCTGGTACTGAATGAGCTAGAAATGAATGATGAATGCTTCAAGATTTTCTACCCTGCTGGGGATTTCCAGAGCTTTACTAAGGAGGAGGGAAAAAATGTTAGCTCTTGGCCCGTGTATTGAGTTGTAAAAGATACTCTTCTAAATTAACATATTTCTCTAAATGGTCTCCATATGCTGTTTGACTTTCAGAAGTATGGATTAGATTACAGATACTGTTAGAGCCTTATCTGGGCTAATATTGATAGCTGTCAAGGTAGAAACTTCCTCCTGGAAAACAGATTTAGTCACTTGACAAAAACCATCACAGAAGGAAAATCCAAGTCATCAAGTGTTAATTCCCCCCCACCCTCAACAAATGTTATCCCACCAAAAAATTTATTCCCCAGAGGACTAACATAACCTAAATTTGTTTTGTCACTTATTTATTATATGGAGAAATATATAAATAAATACAAATACAAATTTATAAATATATATTTAAACCTTTAGATTTCACCCAGGCCTTAAAGAGAGCTGAGTTTTTTTGAGATGCTTAATTTGATGCAAACATTCCACCCTGGCTGATTAAATGAAAAGCAACATGAACTAACACTCTATCTATAGCACATTTTTCATTCATTGCACAGAGCTGGCCTGAGGCTTGTATTAAAAAGCACCAGATGTTTGGGGTTTTCTTTTTTCCTTTTTTGAGAAATATATTTGTCTTTGTATGATGACACATGCTCTTTGAAATGGCAAAGTATGTAATAGCACAGTTTGCCATTGGAAATCAAATTCCATCCCCAAGTCACATCTAAAGGATGAAGCTCACTGTGAGGGTCTTTAATATGATCACATTACAGTCTTGCCACTTTGAGTTTTGTGCCTCAGCCAAGAAGACTTACTCTAAAAAGCAAAATTTTTCCCTGAACCGTTTCCTGTTTGATTAAGGTGTTAAGTGGGATTAACATAGTTTATTACGAGGTGCCATAGTCGAAGGTCTAAGCCATGTTCTCTCTGTTCCTCGTAACTAAGAATAACAGGAGGATGTGACACACTTTTCACTTTACAGACATAAGGCAAGTTAAAATTCCTAAGAGGGAGAGGTCTCTGTGCTGCAGAAGTAGTTATTGGGCTCCTGAGAGGATGTCACTGATGATAGTGATTACCAAGGTGAATAAATAGGCCATAAAATTATAAAATATATTCCACTGGTTGACAAAGATAAGGGAAAAACTGATAGTACAGTCAATGAGTCTCTATGGAAATTAACATTCTTACACTTGGTTAGTAGGAACATAAGTGGTGACAAACTTTAAGTGGGATCATTTGCTATGAAAAATAGCAATGAAAAAGCTGTGAAAAATAGTTTTGAGCCAGTAAGTCCACTTCTGGGAATTCATGATACAAATATATTTACAAGGGCCTGAATATTCATCACAATGCTGTTGTGATAGAAAAAGTAATAGAGGTATTTAATCAATAGAGGACTGGTAAAATTAGTAATTGTAGTGGAGTTACATAAGATAATGGGTGCCATGCTACCACTTGAATAAAAATAGGAATATGTATATATACACACACACCTACTTACATACATACATAAACACATTGATGCAAAGTCATTTATATGATTTTTTTTTTAGTTTTTAAATTTTTATTTATTTTGAGAGAGAGAAAGGGGGGGAGCGGAGCATGAGTGGGAGAGGGGCTGAGAGACAGGGAGAGAGAGAATCCCAAGCAGGCTCCATACTGGCAGCACAGAGCCTGATGCAGGACTTGATCCTACAAACCATGAGATCATGACCTGAGCCGAAATCAAGAGTCAGACACTCAACCGACTGAGCCACCCAGGGGTCCTGGTTTGTATGATTCCCTGTGCAGTACATCCATGAAACACTTCTGGAAGGGCACATAAGAAATTGTTAAACGGTTTATTTCAAGAAGAGGAACTGAAACCTGGAATGGGAAAATAAAATACTTTTTATCGTATTTATTATTATTTTATATTGTCAAAGTTTCTCTATGTCTGTGAATTGTTTTTCACAGTTAATTGAGTAAATATTTTAAGAAAATACTTTTTTCAGATAAGTTTATTTTGGGATAAATCCTATCTTCTTTCTTTCTTACGTTATATATTACTAAGGATAAAATCTCCCAATAGGCTAGTTAGAAAAAAAAAAAAAAAAGATTGTAGCCAGCTTTTAGTATAGGACAAGTCATGTTATTAAGAATATTCATGCTATTCATGCCATACTTTTATGGCTTCTCTTCTTGGACTGGTAGATAAATAAAAGCACAGGGGTTGGGCAGAAGTGCATTTACCTTGTCATGTACTGTCTGCCTTGCACCTTTGTTGCCTTCTAGAAATATCATCATCTTTTTTTTGAAAGTTTCTCTTCCCTGCCTTCAACCGCCTGTGTCCACAAGTGTTGGTTTGATTTGTTTTTTGTTTTGTTTTGTTTTTTATGAAACTATGTATGCCTCCTTGGTCAGGGTTCCCATGAGGACACTACATTTAAGCTTGGCCAATCAGGTGCTGCCCCGAGAGCTTCTAATCAAGTTAACATGAAGTTAACACACACACACACAGACACACACTCACACACTCTCATGTTTTAAGAAGAGTTTCACATTAGAATGCAGTAAAACCTTGGACTGCAAATAACTTATTCTGTGAGTGTTCCACAAAAGAAGCAAACATTTCTAATAAATTTTAACTTGATAAATGAGTGATGTCTTGTAACATGAATAGTACATGACGCTGAATGTCACATGATCACAACTGAGCCAATGGTTCTTGAAATTCTCTTTGATATACGAGTGCTTTGGATTACAAGCATGTTTCTGGAATGAATTACGTTCACAAACCAAGGTTTTATTGTATTAGAAATAAGGTTATTTTGAAAATTGAGTGTGTGTGTGTGTTAAACATACCATAAACAGCACAGGATGCCAAAACTCTGCAAATTTTATTTCATGAGGCAAAAATTTTGACATTTCTGTTTGAAATTTTGTTTTAATTTTCTGGATTTCTTTGTAAAATTTTTTTCCTTTAAAGATTCCAGGGATGCCAAAATAAAAACTATGACTGTAACCACATTGGAAAAATATCAAAATGACAAAACTATAAAAAAAGCTATGGGAGTCATTGTTACATATTTGTTTTTTCTTTTTATTAATGACAATATGTTTTATATCATAACATGACCTCCTCCTGGAACATGCTCTAAGAACTCACTAAATACGATTTGACAGTTTATTATTTGTTTTCACATTGCATCTACTAAGAATGAATGATCATAGATATTTTGGGGTATCCATAAAATACGATAGGCCTAAATATTTTTATTGACTAGGACTGCTGATCTTACCTACTCCCTTGCCCCTCTAAGAAGCTTTTTTTTTTTTTTTTCAGATTGAAAGTTTTCTTTTAAAAAGAATAAAACTACCATGGGCCACCTCGGCGGCTCAGTCAGTTAAGAATCTGAATCTTGATTTGGGCTCAGGTCATGATCTCACGGTTTGTGGATCTAGGTCCCCCCTTGGGCTCTGTGCTGCTGGCAGTGCAGAGCCTGCTTGAGATTCTCCCTCTCTCTCTCTGTTCCTCGCCTGCTCATTTTCCCTCTCTGTGTCTAAACAAACAAACTTTAAAAAGAAGCCACCATGATGTGTTCTAAATCCAAACTTAATTGTAATAGCATTAATTAAAATAACATGGAAATGACAGAACATCCCCCAGTAGAGGATTTTTTGGAGAGTAGAGGGGGGGATGAATTGTTTCTGGATGATTCTCCCAAGAAAAGAGAAAGCCTAGAAATGTTGGTAGGATCTAAGTAGGTGTGGGAAAGGGCAGTTTCAAATAGGCTGATCAAAACCTGGGCTCTGTTGCCTTGCCCAAATTCAGAGACCTATTGGAGGGGGAAGTGAACAGAGAGACCAGCTAGACTGGAACTGAACAGATGGTCCCAGCTGCAAAGTCCTGAGAGATGCTTTTGGAGTTGTATGTTTGGACCAAATTTAGAAGGAGCCATCAATGACATGATGATGATAGCAGTGTTTCAGCAAGAGAGATCTGGTGACTTGGTGGAAAATGAAATGAACTGGGGAGAAAGCTGTTTTACATAACCTAGACTTACAGTTCACAGGGGCATATAAATGGGGGTAGTGACAGAAATTTGTGACTAATTAGTTAATGTAAAAATTATGATGACGGTGATGATGACTTAACATTTATTTGTTCAGTATTTACTCTGGGAGCAATTCTGAGTTGTAGAGCAAAATTTATTATTTTGTTTTCATAGTAACATGAGAAAACTCTTATTTGCCCCTACTTTGTACAGGTAAGGGAACAGAGGTTCAGAGTATTTACACAACTTGTCCAAGATGCCCAGCTGTGAATAGAGGCACCAGGGTTTCATACTAGGCTGTCTGGCTTTCCCATGCTGTGCTGTCTAGTAGGATTTGATGGCTTGACCCCCTTCTCATTCCTTCTTTCCCAGCCATCCCCTACCACTTGACTCCTTGTTAACTCTTCTCTAAATAGGCTGCCTCTTTGCTGTTCTGAACGTTTTCCTAATTTAGCTTTTTCTGCTCTTACTCCTTCTGGCAAGGATGCCCTTCGCTCAGAGAGCCACAGAGATTTTCCTTCACTTTCTTCAGGGACCTTCTGGAGCCATCTCATCAATGAGCCATTTTTTTACTTTCTCAGGCAAAATAGCTTCCCCATTCTCCTCATACCTTCATCCTGCTTTAGTTTTCACTGCAGAATTTATCCAACCTGACAATGTATTCAACGATTTGTTGAATCAGCCCCATAAGAATTTAAGGCCCGTAGGAGTAGCAGATTGAGTTGCTTGGGTGGCTTAGTTGGTTAAATGTCAGATTCTTAATTTCAGCTCAGGTCATGATGTCACCATATTAAGATCAAGCCCAGCATTGGGCTCCACGCTGAGCATGGAACTTGCTTAAGATATTTATTCATTCTCTCTCTCTCTCTCTCTTTCTCTCTCTCTCTCAAAAAATAAGAGTAGGAGATGGTATTTTTCTCATTCTAGTATGCATGTGAATATCAAACTCAGAGCAGACATTTAGGAAATATTTGTTCAAAAAATGAACAAGGGGAACAGACAAAATTTTTGGACATCTGATTTAAGGAGATGTTTAAACCTAGACCTCTCCATTAGACAGTCAATTCCGTGATGGCATCAGTCACATCTCTTCAGTTTTTTATCTCTAGTGCCTGAAACGGCACCACAATAGAATTACATGTTCTGTTAATAAAACCAATGACTTTTCCCGGGCATGATAATGATACCACAGCACACATGTATGTAAGCTTTGCCTCCACCTACCTCAGATGGTCCCTCCCTCAGAGTTATCCTTTTCCCGTCTGCTCACACTTTTTAGTTTGATGATCCAACAAATTGGCACTCTAAGATCCTGGGTCCCTCATTTATTTCTTAGATGAATTACTTTCCTGTCTTTGCACCATGTATTGGCATTCCTTTATTATTATTTTATCTTTAATTTTTTGGAGCATTCATATCTCGTCTTTGTACTTTGATGTGTTCATTCATGATTTATACCACTCTAAGTTTTCTTTGTATCATTTCCAAGAATATGCACGTGAATGAAAAGAAAATGAATAGTGCATCCAAAGGTGAAAAAACTTTGGTGACAAGAAGGGAAAATGAAGATAAAACATCTGTGTTTCAAGAGACAGTGTGAGCCAACTGAAGATTTAACTAACTGAAATGGGAGTAACGTAATAGACCCCTCACTCCAAATACTAAAAGCCCTTTGTACTAGAAAAGGTTTGAAATGTATAGAATCTTCTAAGTGAAGAAAGTGAGTAAGAGAATTCCCGTAAGATTTTCCTGAGTGTAACTTTGATTGTTCTTTACTTGACTAGCTTTCATTGAGGAAAAAAAAATTTAGACGAAATATCTCAACTATAAAATCACATAGAATACTGCATAAACATGACTTATTAATGTGTATGCTTTAGATAGCACTTCCTTTTTGTGTCTCTGAAATTATTTGCTATTCTCTGTCAGGGTACATGATACTAAGGAGTAGGAGCCGTATTTACAGTATTTGATTGCCTTAAGAAATGCTTCCCCTCTCTCATGAATAGGCATCTCCCATATACGTTCTATCAGAGGGAGTGACTGTAGACACCGAGAAGCCTAGAAAAGGAGGCTTCATGGAAAGATGAGGTGTTCACTTTTGCTGATGAGAAAACAGAGACAGCTGTGGTCCAGTCTGGAGCTCGTGCCGGTGCACATGAGAGATGTACATCCTTTGAGAGATGATACACTGCCTCTTAAGATCTAAAAGGGTCTTTTAAAAATGCTCAGTAAATCACTAAGAGAATGCATGTGGCAAACTAGATGAACACAAGCTGTTCACTCAAGATGAATGGTTTGGTGTGTTAACCTAATTGCTTATGTCCAATCCATTGGAATAGCTTCCTACCTAGAGAGAGTGACAGATCCAATCTCAAAGTGATCTGAGCAGGCCTTTAGAGTAGACGCTTCCTGTTCACAATTCACTTTCTGAGTCCTATAAATTTATTTAAGTCTCTCCGGGTAGATTTTGGCCCACCACATTGTACTCTGGCAACTCGGGATCGCTATCCATTTTATGTATCTCTTGAGAGAAAAGCTCACCCACAGCAGACATCTGTTTGCTCTTGGCGCTGTGGTTTCTTCCTGGGCTTGCCAACTTTATCCGTTTAAACATGGCATTTAAACTATCCCTTCAGTATGACAGCCTAAGTTGGCAAGTGATGAAATACAATAATCGAAGTAAAGCTGAGCAAAAAATAATGTTTGAGAATAAGAAAGCAGGTCAAAATGGTGTGGATATACATGTCACACTCGGAAAGACATTAGACCTGTGAGTCCTTGCAGTTTTGTTTGATAAAAGTCTTCATGATAAGAACGATGTAAGTTAATAAAAAATGTGTTAAACAGGAAATCCCTATGCTAAAAGAAAGAATATACTGCTTGTTGATTTAATGTAATTCATCACTAAAATAAGAGACTCTAAATACAGAATAAAAAGCAAATACTAATGAATTTTTAAAGGTGAACTGAGAAGGTAAACAAGTTTTCCTACGAAACATTAAAATTAAAAAAAAAATTACACTTCCTAGATTCACTAAAAGTTAACCTAAAGCCAGTTTATAAGTATAATTTCAGGGGCGCCTGGGTGGCTCAGATAGTTAGGCGTCTGACTTCTGCTCAGGTCATGATCTTGCGGTTCATGAGGTTCATGGATTTAAGCCCCCCATTGGGCTCTATGCTGACAGCTCGGAGCCTGGAGCCTGCTTCAGATTCTGTGTCTCCCTCTCTCTGCCCCTTTCTCTGTCTCTCTCTCAAAAACATTAAAAAAATATATATATACACACACACACACACACACACACACACACATATATATATATATATATATATATATATAATTTCATCTATTTTACAGAAGTTCTAATGTGTATTAGACAATTAATTTGGGAATAAAAATAACAGGGACAACCACAAGAAAAAAAGGAGATCTGAAACTTCTTCTTCTAAGTGATAAAGATTTCTAACAATATAAAATCATTAAGTTGTTTTGATAAACAGAAGTAATTAACACCTACACTTGACTGGTGTCCTAAAGTAGGTGGGAACTAAGTTTCTCCGTTAAGACACTAGAGTTTCTTATGAGAAATGCCACGTTGTCCTTGTTGTGGCCATGGGGACTCAAAGAGGCAACATTTGGAAGTCTCATCGTAGCACATTATTTTCAAATATTCTGAAAAATGACCTTTAGCTTGAAATTACTTTTTAGCTTAAGAATATCAAAGCCTCAGGGGCATGGGTGGCTCAGTCAGTTACCCGTCAGACTTTAGCTCAGGTCATAATCTCATGGTTCATGAGTTTGAGTCTCGCGTCGCGCTCTGTGCTGACAGCTCGGAGCTTGGAGCCTGCTTCAGATTCTGTGTCTCCCTCTCTCTGCCCCTTCCCTGCTCACGCTCTGTCTCTCTCTTTCAAAAAATGAAAAAAATAAACATTAAAAAATTAAAAAAATGAAAAGAATATCAAAGCCTCAAACTACCTAGTCAGGAATTTCTGTGCATGTGTGTGCACGTGCCTCTGTGCGTGTGCATGCGTGGGTAGGAGTGATGTAAAGCAACAAATTAAATCTTTTTCCCTTTCTAGAGTAACACAGCTGCCATTGAAAACTCCCTTCGCATCACTTTCAGGGATGGCTTAAAATGAGAAAGAAAGCTAGTGGGAATTAAACCTGAATTCACAGAGAGCACATCGGCCAGCATAAGTGAAAAAGCTTTGTTTAGGAAGGAAACAAGGAGAGACCTAAAATGGATTGTTTATTTCTATTGTGCACAGAAAAGAATTGCGATTTGGAATTCTAAATGCCATCGGAAATAACCACCTTTCGGGTACTGATACATAAGGAAAAGGCCTAAATATCTAAAAATTAAATCCCATTGTCAGATGCATAACAATAAACAATGAGAAAGTTAAAAATGACTAGAATTTTCAAAGCGCTGAATCTCTGCCATGACCAATAAATGAGATGACTCACTTTAAAACTATAATTGTCTAATGTTGCAGGAACTGACCATTTGCTTATAAAAAGAGTACTAGTTAGAACAGGGTAGCAATGTCTTCTGGACTAAATTATTGGAATGACATTCAGGCTTCCTGAATACAGATTTGATAGTTCCAGCCTTGCCAGGTTTTTCGGAGTTGTTTAGTTCTTTGGTTTAAAAAACAAACAAACAAACAAACAAACGAAGAAACCTCAACTTCGACGTCTCTCTATGCCTTCAGTATTCGGAAGTACATCTCGAACACCTTATGTTGTCTCTTCGGTCACTTGTGGCCTGTCTTTAAGAAAGAATTATCTGCTAACCTTCTCTTACATAATTTCTGAGCTTCTTTTCAAGACAGCTGTCAGCTTCACATTCAGGGCAAAGCTACTGGAACATTAATGCCCCCGTTTAATGCTGCTGACGGCCCCCTCTCCCCCCACCTCCAACCGCCTAATTCAACTGCTCTGGCTCACGCTTCTCTTCACACTTCCCCTTCTTAGGAGCAAAATTCATCTCTTTGAGGAATTAGAAACGAATGGCCTATTTAAAATGAAGCTACTTTGGAGGTAATGCGTTAAGACCAAATTTTAGATTGCAATCTATTACTCAACCGAATAGATCAATGGCAGGCTTTTAAATCTCATCCTGCGTTACGGCTCACTACAGAAACAAGGGGATTTTAAATAACTGTACTGGAGAGGAGAAATCGCAGCATAAATGGGAGACTGAGAAGACAAACTTTCTAGACCTCACAGCTGTGCCATGAGCTGGCCTGGCTGGCTTTCTAACCAGGTGGGGAAAAAAAATAGAAAAGCTTGTCAATAACTTTCTGCCTTGAAGCTGCAAAATGTGACAAGATTGGTAAGTTTTTTACGGAGTTACACTTTGAAAGGAAGGTAGAATCTGTAAAAAGAGGTCCCATTTATCAGACGTGGTATTGAAGTCACTGCCGTATTTGGCCTGCCTGTATCTTTAGGTCCTCATCCTCTTAACCCAGGAGTCATCCCTCCTAAGCCCTTATGTGCCTGCTCAGGCTTTGCCTTCATGTTCTGTCTCAGGCTGACCTGGGTTTGGAGGACTGGGGGTCTATGGAGAGTGTATGCACTATGTCCCACATGCAGCTTTCCAGAAATCTCTCTAGAGGTCCAGCTGTGATCCTGTTGACACCCAAGTCCCCAGGCCTGGATCCCTGTTTTGGTCCAGCTTTTGCTGTTATCTGGTTCTTAGTCCTGAGCTTGGGTCCTGACTTCCACAGCTCTGCAGCAGTTGATAAAAACTTCTTTTTTTGTCTCTCTGACAGCACTGCCTGCTCATTTAGACTTGGTTTTATCTCATGTTCCAAACATGAATAACTTTATATTCTGAGTCTCAGACGTCCTCACAAGAATCTGTCAATTTGGGATCTGCTTTCTGGAAACTTTGGCTCCGTACCTCCCACCACTTAGCTTCTTCTTTGTCTATCCTTTAATTTTCATCAGATTCAAGGGCTTCCCTGTCCAGCACCACAATGCTAACATATGGGAATTTTTGACACCTTGTTTTATTCAGGGAAAATGTAAGCCAATAGGTTTGTTAAATAGTTGATTGTTGAATTTCCATTATATATGCATTGCTATAGTTGGCCCTAAGCCTAAGTCATAAGTCTTCAACAAAGACAGTAGAAAAATCAAGTCATAACGATAGAACAGTATCATTTTGTAGCGTTTGGACCTAACTGGTTTATATATGTTTAGTATGTTTTAATTTAGCTCTAGATCATTGGCTTTAGCCATGTTTCTGACAGGAGAAAAGGAATTTCTCATGTATTACACAGTATAAGCTCACATTGTCACCAAATATAAGTTGCCTAATTGGCTCTTGCTAAATAAATCATAAGGACTTATTAGGAGCACCCTGCCTGCAATTACATGAAGAGGGACAGGGGAACTGAGCCAAACACTGCACAAGTTGTAAACATTTGTCTTCATTAAGATCTAGATACAGAGCCAAAGGAAAAAGAAAGATAATTGCTATAGAGCAAAAACCCATGGACTATGAAAAGGGTGTTGGGAGAGAGGATAGGGGTGTTTTTGAACAATTACTAGAAAACGTAATTCATGACACTAAAGGGAATTGGTCAATAATTAGTTGTCAGACAATAAATTATGGACCTAAGTAGTTTGTATATTCCTGTTAGAAGTATGATTGTGGACTGGAGAATCTTTGAATGCAAGAATATTAATTGACTTCATTATGAAGCAAAGCTGGGGATTTTCACATCTTCACAACAATGTCTCAAAGTTAAATAAACTGATAGATTCTTGATTACAAGTCAAAACTACAATGAATCAAAACTTGGAAGATATTCACATCAATTTCCTCATGTAATTGAATGTATGATAAACAAAACCCTAAGGTTTTATAACTTGGATGGCATATTTATACACTTAAACTTCAAACATGAAGATCAACAATTAGGTTCTTCCAGTAAAATAACTTGTCATAGCATGAGGAAGTACATTTTATTGTGGTTTCATTTTTATTTAACCAAGTTACTACTGATCAGTTATCAAG
Organism: Panthera uncia; assembly: GCF_023721935.1. Lineage (NCBI taxonomy): Eukaryota > Metazoa > Chordata > Mammalia > Carnivora > Felidae > Panthera > Panthera uncia. Next base: position 30,713,730 of record NC_064807.1, read on the forward strand.
AAAACCTACATTTGTTAACAGAGAGGCTAGGCTACAAATTAAAATGCTTAGTAAAAAATTATATTTATTTAGAGGCACCTGGATGGCTTAGTTCGTTGAGCATCCAACTCTTGATTTTGGCTCAGGTCATGATCTCAAGGTTTCATGAGTTTGAGCACCACATCGGGCTTTGTGCTGACAGCATGGAGCCTGCCTGGGATTCTTTCCCTTTCTTTCTCTCTGCCCCTCCTCCACTCACGATGTCTGTCTCTCTCTCAAAGCAAAGCGAAACAAACAAAAACCTTAAAAAATTTTCTATTTATTTTTAGCCCAGCTAATTTCTATCTGAAGCTATATTTAAAAATTTGATGAGAAAAATTACTTTCTTAAGCTTTAATTTTTAATATTGAGAACAAGAAAGAATAGGGAAAAGTAGAATGGAATATTGAGAACCACCACATGTATATCTTTTCCTTCTAGTTTGATGCCCATAATAAATTTCAGCTAAGTTTTCCATTAGAAAATCTTAACTTTTTTGATGGGACATTTATTCTTTATTGGGAAATGAAATGTATTTTAATGAAGCATTAGTTACCAACAAACTGGTGAATCTCCAATTGATGACAGGAAACCCTAACTGTGAAAGTAACCAGTACTTAGGCAAACACGACAGGGCAAAATAAATTTACCAATTGGTTCTCTTCCTCTTCACCAGGAGATGAAACAGGCAAATGTAGGGCAATCAGAACATACTATTTTCCAGGGTGCCTGGGTGGCTCAGTCAGTTAAACTTCATAAACTTGGCTCATATCATCTCGCGGTCTGTGGATTCGAGCCCCACGAGGGGAACTGTGCTGACAGCTCAGAGACTGGAGCCTACTTCTGTTTCTCTCCTTCTCTGCCCCTCCCTCTCCCTCTCCCACTCACACTCTCTTTTAAAAATAAACATTAAAAAACAAAAAAGTCTAAATTTGAAATTAAGTGAAATCCTAACAGGTATTCTAGCTTGGTTTTTCTTATTTAGCAAAAACAAACAAAAAACAAACAAACAAACAAAAAACCCAAAATGTTATTGTTTCAAAATAGTGTCAGTAAATGTTCAAATTTTCTAATTCCTTAAGAGACTATAACATTTTAACCAATGTATATGACCAGGGTCATCTTTATTTAAATGTCTAAAAATTTAACAAATTAGTTTCTAATTGATACATTTTAGAAGTTAAGACTGAATTAGTATTGTTTTTTGGTCAGTAGGGCAATCTGGTTGCAAAATCTATCACATAAACAGCGTCTTGTCAGCTTACTTAGCTGACCAGGCAATTATACCCAAGAGTTAAGTTAAATTCAGTCTAATTAAGAGTTGACAGATAATGAAAATCCGTAATAAGCTGTAATATAGAGACATTTAAAATGTTGAATTGCACTGTCATTGGGCCATTAACAAGGATAAATACATTCTATACAGTGTTTTCTCTCTTCATTTTTAGATATATACAACATCAGTAGTCTTTAGATCTGAATATATATTTTTTTAATTTTTAATGTTTATTAATTTTTGAGAGACAGAGACAGAGCAGGGAAGGGGCAGAGAGAGGAAGACGCCAAATCCAAAGCATGCTCCAGGCTCCGAGCTGTCGGCACAGAGCCCAACGTGGGGCTCGAACTCACGAGCCATGAGATGGTGACCTGAGCTGAAGTCGGACGCTCAACCGACTGAGCCACCCAGATGCCCCCTGAATATATATTTTAAAATAAAATTTTTTAAGTGCTAAAATTTGAATATGTGAATTAAATATTTTCAAATTGGTGTATAATAATAAAAAGTAATGCCTAAAGAAAGAACTGGAACATGTGCATTGGACTCAGAAAATATATGATCCAGTCTCTGCCCTTGCGAATTTAATACTAATGTAGAAAACCCACAGCTAGACCTTACACACATTATCTCAGAGGTCTATGAGGCAAGAACTATGGATGTTTTGTAATTTCCATGACTTTCCACAGAACTTGGTATAGAGCAGGCCATTAAATATTTGTTGATTTAGTTAATGATGAGGGAGAGCTTTGTTTAGCAGAGGATTTTAAGTGCCAGCGTTAAGTTTGGATTTGATATTTTGAGCAATAGGGAACCATTTGACCTGGAGAGTATTTAAGCAATATTTAAAATAAGTTTCATGCCTATTTCTTACTGCTTTATTTCATCCTATCGGTTCTACCTCCAGAGTTATCAGTTCTGTTTGATTTTCTGAGTTCTTACTGTTTCACCCTAGTTTCTGCCAATTATCACCTTTAAGCAGAACAAGAGAGACTGTGTTAAAACCAGATGCTTAGATTTCAGTTCTGGTTTTATCACAGATTGTTATATGACCTTGACCATATCACCTTATCTCAGTTTTCTCATCTGTGAAAGGGGGCAGTTCCTACCTCACAGGTTTGTTGTGAGGATTAAATGTGTTAATAAATGCAAAGCCCTTGGAACTGTGCCTGGCTCACTGGCAGCTGCTGCAGCTGCTGTTGATTAGCCTTCTAACTAGTCTAGCAGCCCCTAGTTTTGTTCCCTTCTAATACATTCTCTCTCTCTCTTTTAAGGACTCCCCTTTGCCTTCAAAGTAAGTGTAAACTTTTAAACATGATTATTAGATCTTTCACTGCAAGTGGCTCCAGTCCCTTGCCACTTAGCCCTAAACCCCCACACTTGCACCCTTATGCCAGTCATAATGAAATTTTTAGTGTTCCTCACCTAAGACCAGTTCCCTGTTGTCTCTATGCCTTTGAAGAAGCAATTTCCTCTGACTGCACTCCACTTTCCCATGCCATCTCTTGTGGACTTCACTTGTCTAACTCCAGCTCATCCTCCTCATACTAACCGCCATTATTCCAAGTCATGTATCTTGGCCCCTTAGCCTAGATTGGGCTTCCTGCTCCATCACATTTTTATCCTATCTTCTTTAATAGCGTCTCACCTCCATTAGATTGGACACTATCTTGATCGATAATATCTCCACAGGATCTATCACAGAGATTGACATATAGTACATGTTCAAGAATACTTTGTATATGCATGAAAAAATGGATGAATAAGGGTTTTTCATAAGCTTCAAAAGTTCATGCCGAATCTAAATTGTAAACACCTCTGCAGCCCAAGCTTCTGGAGCTCTCTCCATTTCGCTTTATCCCTTAGAAATGGGCGGCTGCTTCTGTTTCCCTAAATACAGTACACTGTTGCATGGCTTTACAAATGGCTTCATGCTATTCCTTCTGTCTGGAATGTTCTTCTTCATTTGGCACTTGTGGCAAGGTCCTATGTGTCCATGAATGAACAGCTCTAAGGCCAACTCTTCTGTGAAACCAACATTACATTTCCCCCACCTCCCTTCTCTGAGCTCTACTTTGACTTCATGCATGCTTCTGTGATTTCATTGCATAACACCCTGTTATACACACAGCCTGCTTGGATTGTGTGAATCTTGAGGGGATGATTTAAGCCTTCTTATTCTTTGTTTCCCAGAGCCTATAGAGTACCTGACACACATCAGTATTTCAACAAGTAGAAGCTGAACTGGAAGTTGAATGTCATGGTAGCCCAAAGAGGTGATGTTAAGGAGACGCTGTTGTGTAGTTCCAGATGTGATGGGTTAATCCAGAGATGCCAGAGTTCATGTGGAGAGTTGTATTATATAGGAAATAAATTGCTGATGTCAGATGTAAGGAAATTAAGAGAGAAGAGACTATATGATAAATGAGTGGAATATATAACAGTATTTTCTATTCAGCATAGAACATCTACCCCACAGTAAGAATTGCTTTATTGTTAGTAGCAAGTCTGACATGTGAATGTCTAATAGCAAATATATGTTGTATGTGGACATTTTCCTTCTCTCCAGGATCCTACCCTTATTTTAAAACTCTCATTAGCATTGTTTTGAATATTGACATGTGAGGATTGTGAATTATAATTTTAATTGGTTCTGATCACCACGGAATAGAATCATTTCCTCAAATACTGTGGATTTGATCCTGTAGCATGGCTATTATGGAAGAGAGTCCCTAAAGTCAAACTTGTTTAAAAAAAATATGCTTATCTCATGAAAGAATGGCATTAGGCAGGACAGTTTAACATGTCAGTTCTGTTTGTAATTCAAAAAATGAGCATGAAGTCTTATGAAAATACAATGAAATTTATTTTAAAAAATTTTAATGTTTTTATTTGTTTTTGAGAGAGAGAGACAGACAGACAGACAGA
>NC_064807.1:30718451-30736847 GCF_023721935.1 Panthera uncia
AGGTGGATCCTGAGAAACGTAACAGAAACCCATGGGGGAGGGGAAGGGAAAAAAAAAAAAAAAGAGGTTAGAGTGGGAGAGAGCCAAAGCATAAGAGACTGTTAAAAACTGAGAACAAACTGAGGGTTGATGGGGGGTGGGAGGGAGGGCAGGGTGGGTGATGGGTATTGAGGAGGGCACCTTTTGGGATGAGCACTGGGTGTTGTATGGAAACCAATTTGACAGTAAATTTCATATATTAAAAATAAATAAATAAATAAATAAAAACAAAAAAAAAAAAACAAAAAAAAACCCCAAACCTTCCTTTGGGTTTATATTATTAAATAACCCTTTCATATAACTCAGTAGTGTTTATTATTGTGTTACCCTGAAATGTGTGCCTTCTTAGGTTAAAAAATGAGGATTGTTCTTGTTGGAAACATGAAAGCTGATGATGGTTTGGCCATGTGCATTAAGGCCTGAAAAGGGCATCAAGGACTGCTTAAAAACAGATTTGTTCCACAAGGTGGACTTTTCTTCCCTTGCCTGCAGAAACACTACTCTTTTCAGGGATGCTCTGGTTCTGAACCAGAAATCTTTCAAAACTGAGGATGAAAGTTAAAAAACACCCTGAATTAAGCTAAGTAGCATGGAACACTCATCGTCCATTCAAAGTTGAGATTCCAAATGACCATATTTGAATTTGTATTTGATTTATCCTTCTCTGAACACTTTTGCCCACCAGCCTCACTACCTATTTTGTGTCTATCTTTACATGCCATTCAATTCAAGGAATGAAATCCTTTGTTAAATTTTGATTATTGTAAGTAGTGTAATGATTTCTCTCATAACAGAATTGACTCATTCTCTCTTAGCAACTTCATTTCCAGATTCCAAATAAAAACATGGCCTCTGGAAGGGGATCTCCTAACTAGCAGTGTTCTGACCTCCTGAGTAGACCTACCTGTACAAATAAGTTACACAATGGAACAATCTGTTTTATTAGGCTTATGCATAAGCACATATGAAACAACACATATTTTGAAAACACAGATCTAGCAAATGAAATTTCATTTAATTTATAGTGATTCTAACCAATTGTTTCAATAAACTATAGTGTTAAGTTGTAAAATACCAAACTATTGACCTATGGTTTCAGGATCTTACATCTCTAGATTAAACAATGTAATAATTTATATCACATAGAAAAGTTAACAAAGTTGTTAATCTGAAACTGAAAGCCTTTCAATGTTATTTATGCATTAAAAAGAGCCAAAATATTTGATTCAGTAACATATGAAGAAAGAGTTTGAGAACTATTTTTAATCCTAAATTTGCTATCTTTTGTTTCCAAGGAAAACATTATTGACCCATTTTTAGTAAAGAATGAGCATTGAATTATTTCTCTAGTAAGAGTGATGGATTTATACCAATCCTGTGTAAACACAAAAGTAAATGGTATGAGGAAAATGAAGTTTTTTTCCCTCCTAATGTTTAGAAGCTCATATGTTATGTTTTATATACAAATTATTGGAACTTGAATGTAAAAGCAAAGCCATAACCTTCACCAGGTCTGGATTGCTTGGGATGGAAGAAGTAAAATTGTCATATTTGACACTTGAGTCTAGAAATGATTAGGGACTTGTACAAGTGCCAGCATGTTTAACCATTTGACTTCTTTGGTATAAAAGACCAATATAGAGCTTTCTGAGTTGTAAAATAATCCACATTGGTGGTTCAGATTGCTTCTAAAGAACTGATAATTCATTTTGTAGTCCAATCCATTGCCGTGCTAGATTTAACCATACTGAGTACTCTAAGGGTTTATTTCTAATATTACAGAGCTGCTATCATGAACATTTTGTTCATTTTAGCTGAATACCAGGAAAAATGCTTAAATATTTAATTGAGCCTGAAAATAAGGCGTGTAGTTGAAACTCTAACCAGTGAGAATGTTTCAAGAATAGGAGGAAAAAATTGGTAGTTGGGCCTTTCTTGTGGAAAGCCAGAATATTATGTTTGATTTCAGTTTGCAAGTTATTTTCACTACTATCTCACATCATCACCCAGATCCATCAATAATATATACAGTGTGTCATCCTCCCCAGAGGTATTCTCCAGCATGAACTGGAATATTTGCTGTAGTTTATAGCTGCAAGTATTAATTGCTAGCAATACTCATATTTCAGTGGTTGAGCTGATCTTCATTTTAGATGACATTTCCTTTCAGCAGCCTTCTACATGGACTAATTCATTTTAGAAATACTTAGCCATGGGACACCTGGATGGCTCAGGTGGTTAAGAGTCCAACTCTTGATTTTGGCTTAGGTCAGCTCCAGTCATGATCTCATGGTCGTGAGATGGAACCCCATATAAGCTCTGTGCTGACAGCACAGAGCCTGCTTGGGATTTTCTCTCTCTCCTTCTTTTTCTCCCCCCCCCCCTCAGTAAATAAATAAACTAATAAACTTAAAATAAATACTGAGCCATATTACAGAATATGATTTTCCTTTCTGAAGCCCAAGCATACTTTCAGGATGGTAAATTGGAGCCTATGACTGATACTCACTCTCTTCGGTGGTGTATGTAATTGTGGCAGGAGTCCCCAGAGGAATGAAATTAAAATTTAGAATCTGTTCTCCTTCTCACAAGTGTCCATCTGCATGAGTTGATATGTATTCAGTGAAGGGATTTGTCAGGAGGAATTTTTCCATACAGATCTTCAGAGTTAGAAGAAGAGAAATGACAGGGAGATGGACAGATGACGGGAAAGGAAAATGATCAAAAGATGTAGAAGCTCCACTAGATTAAAAACAAAGATTCTTCTTATTGGAGACATGAGGAGTGTATGTATAGGAAGGCCTACAAAATGTCACAAGTGCTCTTTAAACACTGCATTTTGTTATAATTTTGTTCTAAAGAATAGACTTTCCTTTGATACTTGCAGAAATGTTAGTGGTTCCAGGAATTTTCCCAGACTCTGAACCAGAAACTACTTTCTTGGCTAAGGATGAAGGGCAAAAAAGCCTATGAACTAAGCTAAATAAAAGGCAGTATGGGGAAACTTTAGAGGGAATTTCACAATGTAAGGTGTTCTCACTCTCTTCATTTGGATGAGGAAAGGGTGGTGGGGGGACAGATTCTCCCTTCCCAGAAGTTTGACTTTTGTTTTCTTTTTACATGTCGAAGGACAGCATGTTGGAAGGTGAGTAAGTCCTGGGGCAACAGTGGAGAATCATCCAGAAGAAAGTGGGCAAAGCCGATATGTGAACAAGAAAAGAGTTAGTCAGTTATGGGCTGGTAGATATAGGTTGGTTGTGTTCTGCCAAGGAACTGAAGTCTTGGCGTGCTTCTTAGGATATAGAAGTTCAGAGGATGCCTTAAAGGGAGCAGGATATTGTAAAAAGACAAGGTTGGGACTTGCTACTCACTGTCACGCTCCTCTCCAACCAACACACTTCTTGAATTACATGCAGTTCCAATGTATGTACTGCTATAATGTCTGCAGGGGACCCAGATTACTTGACCCTTAACTAAGCAGGAAAATTTAGCAAGAAAATTTAGGTGGATGATGTTTAGATTTGGGGTACCAGGAGATACGGCTTTCCTCAAGTGAGTGGGCACAAAGTGGACATCTACAGAGAGGAGAGTAGAAGTGCATGCAAGGCCTAGCCCTGAACATACAGGACTCCCAGAACTAACTGAGAAGACCTGTGGTGGGGGAGCTGAAGTCCTGAAGTTTGGCACTGTGGGGTTAGAACTGGAAAAAATGTGGGGAGTGAAGCAGTTTGACTGACATATCCACACACTGCAGAAGCCTGGGAACAATCAGGTTATTAGTAGAAAACTCACACTCTTTTATTTTATTTTATTTTATTTTATTATTTTAATTTTATTTTTTAATGTTTATTTATTTTTGAGAGAGACACACACACAGAGTGTGAGGGGCAAGGAGCAGAGAGAGAGGGAGACACAGAATCTGAGGCAGGCTCCAGGCTCCAGGCTGTTAGTGTAGAGCCTGATGCAGGGCTTGAACTCATGGACCTTGAGATCATGACCTGAGCCATAGTCAGACACTTAACCAACTGAGCCACCCAGACGCCCAACTCATGATCTTTTAAAGATTATGAACATTGTGGTGGATTTGCTGTAACATGAAAAACCTAAAGCCTGGACTCTACACCCTGGTTGCTTAGCTCATCTTGTATTAAAATTGTCATGCCTGCTATGGCAACAGCATAATTACTTTATTTCCTTGATTCTGAGATACAATCATTTGTAAGACACATCTTCATTTTAATGAGAGGTTTCTAAGAGGAAAAACCTACTATATTAAATCACACATTGATTTAAAGATGCAATTCCAATTTTAGAAACATTAAAATACTACAAAATGTACATTTAGAATTAAAGGAATACAGTAGAAATGCAGCAAACAATAAACACTAATGGCTCTGCTTGATTCTTCAGCTGGAATTCAGAATGGACTTTCTCTTTTGGGGTGTGTCTTTCCTACCCAGATTAAAAAAATTTTTTAATGTTTTACTTATTTTTGAGAGAGAGAGAGAGAGAGTGTACAAGCGGAGGAGGGACAGAGAGAGAGGGAGACACAGAATCCGAAGCAGGCTTCAGTCTCTGAGTTATCAACACAGAGCCTGACATGGGCCTCAAACTCACAGACCACGAGATCATGACCTGAGCTGAAGTTGGGCACTTAAGCAACTGAGCAACCCAGGTGCTCCTCTATCCAGAATTTTTAAAATTAAAACTAAAAAAAATTTCAATGTCATTTTCAATGTCAGTGTCACAGTGTTCTATTAGTTTCAGGTGTACAATATAGTGATTCAACACTTCCATACATTACTCAGTGCTTATCACAAGTGTGCTCCCTAATCCTCATCACCTATTTTACTCATCCCCTCCTCTTGCCTCCGGAAACCATCAGTTTGTTCTCCTAGTTAAGAGTCTATTTTTTGGGGTGTGTGTGTGTGTGTGTGTGTGTGTGTGTGTGTGTCTTTTTTTTCCCTTTGCTCATTTGTTTTATTTCTTAAATTCCACATACGAGTGAAATCATATGGTATTTGTGTTTCTCGGACTGGCTTATTTCGCTTAGCATTATACTCTTTAGCTCCATCCATGTTTTTGCAAATGGCAGGATTTCATTCTTTTTTAGTGGCTGAATCAGAATGGACTTTGATTTGCATTGGTTTCTCTGCCCTTTCTGAAAGAAAGGACAAAAGGGAAATAAGCATTATTAAATATCTGCTATAATAATAAAAATAATGGAGACAGCCAATGTTTATAGACTATGGATTATGTGTCAGGATTGTTCTAAGTCCTTTCATGTATGTTATTTCATTTAATCCTCATAATGATCTTGGGAGATAGGTGCTAGTAATACTGTAAATCTCTGTGAGACTCAGTTTCCCCATTTTTGCATATTAGAAAACTGAGATCCACAAAGAATAATTTGTCTGAGGCCACATAATTATTAAATAGCAAACTAGGGTTGGGGCGCCTGGGTGGCTCAGTTGGTTAAGCTTCTGACTTCAGCTCAGGTCATGATCACGTCGTGGTTTGTGGGTCTGAGCCCTGCGTTGGGCTCTGTGCTGACAGCTCAGAGCCTGGAGCTTGCTTTGGAATCTGTCTCCCTCTCTCTCTGCCCCTACCCCCCCCCCCGCACTCTGCCTCTCTCTCTCTCAAAAATAAATAAACATTAAATAGCAAACTTGGAATATTAGTCTATAAACCTAATCTATAAGGTTGCTTAGGTTTCTTTTTTAAAACCTCATTTTTAAACTTTTTCTTCTTTAAAATTCTGAAATATATTATGCATACAAAAGTATATATATAATTTTTGTGTGTGTGTATCTTTCAAAAATTGTCTTCTTTCTTTTTTTCAAGTTTTTATGTCAATTCCAGCAGGTTAACATAGTGTAATATTAGTTTCAGGTGTAGAATTTAGTGATTCATCAATACCATACAACACCCAGTGCTCATCACTACTAGTGCCCACCTTAACCCATCACCCATTTAACCCATTCCCCTGCCTGCTTACCCTCCAGTAACTCTTAGCTTGATCTCTGTAGTTAAGAGTATGTTTCCTGGTTTCTCTCTCCCGCTTTATATGTTCATGTTTTGTTTCTTAAATTCCACATATGAATGAAATCCTATGGTATTTGTCTTTCTCTGACTGACTTATTTTGCCTGGCATAATACTTTCTAGCTCCATCTATGTCATTGCAAGTGGCAAGACTTCATTCTTTTTATGGCTGAGTAATATTTAATTGTATATATATACTACTGCTTCTTTAACCATTCATCAGTTGATGGGCATTTGGGCTCTTTCCATGAGAGCTAAGTTTGATAATGCTACTATAAACATCAGGTGCATGTATTCCTTTGAATCAGTATTTTCTGTATTCTTTGGGTAAATACCTAGTAGTGCGATTGCTGGATCATAAGGTAGTTATGTTTTTAACTTTTTGAGGAACCTCCATACTGTTTTCCAGAGTGGCTGCACCAGTTTGCATTCCCAAGGAGGGGTCCCCTTTCTCCACATTCTCACCAACACCTGTTATTTCCTGTGTTGTTAATTTTAGCCATTCTGACTGGTGTGAGGTGATATCTCATTGTAGTTTTGATTTGTATTTCCCTGATGATGAATGATGTTGAACACTTTTCATGTGTCTGTTGACCATCTGTAGATTTTCTTCAGAGACATGTCTACTTATGTCTTCTGCCTGTTTTTTAACCGGATTATTTGTTTTTTGGGTGTTGAGTTTGCTAAGTTCTTTATAGATTTTTGGATCTAAAATCCAAAAAGTCCTTTATCAGATATGTTATTTGCAAGTATCTTCTCCCATTCCAAATGTTGCCTTTTGGTTTTGTTGAGTGCTTCCTTCACTGTGCAGCTTTTTATCTTGATTAAGTCCCAAGAATTTATTTTTGCTTTTGTTTCCCTTGCCTCAGGAGATGTATCTAGTAAGAAGTTGTTATGACCAATGTCAAAGAGGTTACTGCCCATGTTCTCCTGTAGGATTTTGATGGTTTCTTGTCTCACATTTAGGTGTTTCATACATTTTAAATTTATTTTTGTGTATGATGTAAGAAGGTAGTCCAGTTTCATTCTTAAACATGATGCTGTCCTATTTTCCCAACATTTTTTGTTGAAAAGACTGCCTTTTTTCCCATTGGATATTCTTTCCCACTTTGTTGAAGATCAATTGACTATATAGTTGTTGGTCCATTTGTGGGTGTTCTATTCTGTTCCATTGATCCATGTTTCTATTTTTTGTGCCAGTACCATACTGTCTTGATCACTACATATTTGTAATATAACTTGGAGTCTGGAATTGTGATGTTTCCCACTTTGCTTTCCTTTTTCAAAATTGCTTTGGCAATTTGGGGTCTTTTGTGATTTCATAAAAATTTTAGGATTGCTTGTTCTAGCTCTGTGAAAAATGCTGGTGGTATTTTGATAACGATTGCACTAAATGTGCAGATTGCTTTGAGTAGTATAGACATTTTAACAATATTTCTTCTTCCAATATATGAGCATGGAAACTTTTTCCATTTCTTTATGTCTCCTTCAATTCCTTTCATCAGCGTTCTATAGTTTTCAGAATACAGATCTTTTACCTCTTTGTTTGGTTAGATTTATTCTTAGGTATCTTGTGGGTTTTGTTGCAATTGTAAATGGGATTGATTTCTTCATTTCCATTTCTGCTGCTTCATGATTCGTGTATAGAAATGCAACAGATTTCTGTACGTTGGTTTTGTATCCTGTGACTTTACTGAATTTGTGTATCAGTTCTAGCAAATTTTTGGTGGAGTCTTCTGGGTTTTCTATATAAAGAATCATGTCATTCCCAAATAGTGAAAATTTGACTTCTTTCTTGCTGGTTTGAATGCCTTTTATTTCTTTTTTTTTTTTTTTCAACTTTTTTTTTCAACTTTTTTTTTTTTATTTATTTTTGGGACAGAGAGAGACAGAGCATGAACGGGGGAGGGGCAGAGAGAGAGGGAGACACAGAATCAGAAACAGGCTCCAGGCTCCGAGCCATCAGCCCAGAGCCTGACGCGGGGCTCGAACTCATGGACCGCGAGATGGTGACCTGGCTGAAGTCGGACGCTTAATCGACTGCGCCACCCAGGTGCCCCGCCTTTTATTTCTTTTTGTTGTCTGACTGCTGAGGCTAGGACTTCCAGTACTGTGTTAAATAACAATGGTGAGATGGACATCCCTGTCTTGTTTCTGACCTTAGAGGAAAAGGTCTCAGTTTTTCCCCATTGAGGATGATATTAGCTGTGGGCTTTTTGTATATGGCCTTTATTATGTTGAGGTATGTTCTTTCTATCCCTACTTTGTTGAGGGTTTTTATTATGAAAGGATGCTGTATTTTGTCAGTGCTTTTTCTGCATTTATTGAGAGGATCAAAAGGTTCTTATGTTTATCAATGTGGTATACCACGTTGATTGATTTGCAAATATTGAAACACCCCTGCAGCCCAGTAATAAATCCCACTTGATCACGGTGAATAATTCTTTTAATGTACTGTTGAATTTGATTTGCTAGTAACTTGTTGAGAATTTTTGCATCCAGCTTCATCAGGGATATTGACCTTTAAATATCCTTCTCAGTGGAACCTTTGATTTTGGAATCAAGGTAATGCTGGCTTCATAGAATGAGTTTGATAGGTTTCCTTCCATTTCTATTTTTTGGGAACAGCTTCAGAATAGGTATTAACTCTTCTTTAAATGTCTGGTAGAATTCCCCTGCAAAGCCATCTAGCCTAGGACTCTTGTTTGTTGAGAGATTCTTGATAACTGATTTAATTTCTTTGCTGGCTAAGGGTCTGTTAAATTTTCTATTTCTTCCTGTTTCAGTTTTGGTAGTGTGAGTTTCTAAGAATTTTTCCATTTCTTCCAGGTTGTCCAGTTTGTTGGCATACAATTTTTCACGATATTCTGTTATAATTGTTTGTATTTCTTGGTGTTGGTTGTGATCTCTCCCCTTTCATTCATGGTTTTATCTATTTGGGTCATTTCTCTTTTCTTTTTGATAAGCCTGGCTAGGGTTTTATCAATTATTTATTCTTTCAAAGAACCAGCTCTTATTTTCATTGATCTGTTCCACTGGTTTCTTTGTTTCTATATCGTTATTTCAGCTCTAATCTTTATTTTTTCCCTTCTTCTGCTGGCTTTGGGCTTTATTTGCCTCTCCTTTTCTTGCTCCTTTACACGTAAGGTTAGATTGTGTATTTGGGACCTTTCTTGTGTCTTGAAATAGGCCTGAGTTGCAATATACTTTCCTCTTAGGACTGCCTTTGCTGCATCCTAAAGGGTTTGGACTGTTGTATTTTCATTTTCGTTTGCTTCCACGTATTTTTAAAAATTTCTTCTTTAATTTCCTGGTTAACCCATTCATTCTTTAGTCGGATTTTCTTTAACTTTTTTGTATTTTAGGGCTCTCCATTTTTTTTCTTGTGGTGGATTTCAAGTTTCATAGTGATGTGATCTGAAACTATGCATGATATGATCTGGATCTTTTTGTACTTTTTGAGGGCTTATTTGTGATCCAGTATGTGATCTGCTCTGGAAAATATTCCATGTGCACTCTAGAAGAATGTGTATTCTGCTGCTTTAGTATTATTTTTCCCATTTTCACAGATGAGGACACTGAGAGAAAGGTTAAGTAATGTGCCCAAATTCACAGATATAATAATGGCAGAGCTAGAATTCAAACCTAGGTCTTATGATTACAAAATTCATCCTTCTTATCTGCTCTACCATTGCATGTTCTCTGAAATACTCCCATTTTAGTTTTTTCTTTTGAGATGTGGCATATATAATTCTCATAATATATTTGTGTGGAGGAAATATAGACTTCTAGGCTTAATTTTTATTATTTTTGTTTGTTTTTTTTTTGTCAATTTAAAAGAAAATTCTAGTTAACTTACAGTGCATTATTGATTTCAAGAGTAGAATTCAGTGATTCATCACTTACATAGAACACCCAGTGTTCATCACAACAAGTGCCCTCCTTAATACCCATCACCTATCTAGCCCATTCACCCATCTGCCTCCCTCTGTCAGCTCTCAGTTTGTACTCTGTCTTTAAGAGACTCTTGTGGTTTGTTTCCCTCTCTCTTTTTTCCCCTCCCATATATTCATCTGTTTTGTTTCTTAAATTCTACATATGAGTGAAATCATATGATGTTTGTCCTCAGGCTGACTTATTTCACTTAGCATAATACACTCTAGCTCCATCCACATTGTTGCAAGTGCAACATTTCATTCTTTTTGATGGCTGAGTAATATTCCATTTTATATACATAACACACCTTCTTTTTTTTTCAATATATGAAATTTATTGTGAAATTGGTTTCCATACAACACCCAGTGCTCATCCCAAAAGGTGCCCTCCTCAATACCCATCACCCACCCTCCCCTCCCTCCCCCCCCCCATCAACCCTCAGTTTGTTCTGTTTTTAAGAGTCTCTTATGCTTTGGTTCTCTCCCACTCTAACCTCTTTTTTTTTTTTCCTTCCCCTCCCCTGTGGGTTTCTGTTAAGTTTCTCAGGATCCACATAAGAGTGAAAACATATGGTACTGTCTTTCTCTGTATGGCTTATTTCACTTAGCATCACACTCTCCAGTTCCATCCACGTTGCTACAAAGGGCCATATTTCATTCTTTCTCATTGCCATGTAGTACTCCATTGTGTATATAAACCACAATTTCTTTATCCATTCATCAGTTGATGGACATTTAGGCTCTTTCCATAATTTGCTATTGTTGAGAGTGCTGGATTTTGTCAAAGGCCTTTTCTGCATCGATTGACAGGATCATATGGTTCTTCTCTTTTTTTTTGTTAATGTGATGTATCACGTTGATTGATTTGCGAATGTTGAACCAGCCCTGCATCCCAGGAATGAATCCCACTTGATCATGGTGAATAATTCTTTTTATATGCTGTTGAATTCGATTTGCTAGTATCTTATTGGGAATTTTTGCATCCATATTCATCAGGGATATTGGCCTGTAGTTCTCTTTTTTTACTGGGTCTCTGTCTGGTTTAGGAATCAAAGTAATACTGGCTTCATAGAATGAGTCGGGAAGTTTTCCTTCCCTTTCTATTTCTTGGAATAGCTTGAGAAGGACAGGTATTATCTCTGCTTTAAACGTCTGGTAGAACTCCCCTGGGAAGCCATCTGGTCCTGGACTCCTATTTGTTGGGAGATTTTTGATAACCGATTCAATTTCTTCGCTGGTTATGGGTCTGTTCAAGCTTTCGATTTCCTCCTGATTGAGTTTTGGAAGAGTGTGGGTGTTTAGGAATTTGTCCATTTCGTCCAGGTTGTCCAATTTGTTGGCATATAATTTTTCATAGTATTCCCTGATAATTGTTTGTATCTCTGAGGGATTGGCTGTAATCATTCCATTTTCATTCATGCTTTTATCTATTTGGGTCATCTCCCTTTTCTTTTTGAGAAGCCTGGCTAGAGGTTTGTCAATTTTGTTTATTTTTTCAAAAAACCAACTCTTGGTTTCATTGATCTGCTCTACAGTTTTTTTAGATTCTATATTGTTTATTTCTGCTCTGATCTTTATTATTTCTCTTCTTCTGCTGGGTTTAGGCTGCCTTTGCTGTTCTGCTTCTATTTCCTTTAGGTGTGCTGTTAGGTTTTGTATTTGGGATTTTTCTTGTTTCTTGAGATAGGCCTGGATTGCAATGTATTTTCCTCTCAGGACTGCCTTCGCTGCATCCCAAAGCGTTTGGATTGTTGTGTTTTCATTTTCGTTTGTTTCCAGATATTTTTTAATTTCCTCTCTAATTGCCTGGTTGACCCACTCATTCGTTAGTAGGGTGTTCTTTAACCTCCATGCTTTTGGAGGTTTTCCAGACTTTTTCCTGTGGTTGATTTCAAGCTTCATAGCATTGTGGTCTGAAAGTATGCATGGTATAATTTCAATTCTTGTAAACTTATGAAGGGCTGTTTTGTGACCCAGTATATGATCTATCTTGGAGAATGTTCCATGTGCTCTCGAGAAGAAAGTATATTCTGTTGCTTTGGGATGCAGAGTTCTAAATATATCTGTCAAGTCCATCTGATCCAATGTATCATTCAGGGCCCTTGTTTCTTTATTGACCTTGTGTCTAGATGATCTATCCATTTCTGTAAGTGGGGTGTTAAAGTCCCCTGCAATGACCACATTCTTATCAATAAGGTTGCTTATGTTTATGAGTAATTGTATTATATATCTGGGGGCTCCGGTATTCGGTGCATAGACATTTATAATTGTTAGCTCTTCCTGGTGGATAGACCCTGTAATTATTATATAATGCCCTTCTTCATCTCTTGTTACAGCCTTTAATTTAAAGTCTAGTTTGTCTGATATAAGTATGGCTACTCCAGATTTCTTTTGGCTTCCAGTAGCATGATAAATAGTTCTCCATCCCCTCACTCTCAATCTAAAGGTGTCCTTAGATCTAAAATGAGTCTCTTGTAGACAGCAAATAGATGGGTCTTGTTTCTTTATCCATTCTGATAGCCTATGTCTTTTGGTTGGCGCATTTAATCCATTTACATTCAGTGTTATTATAGAAAGATATGGGTTTAGAGTCATTGTGATGTCTGTATGTTTTATGCTTGTAGTGATGTCTCTGGTACTTTGTCTCACGGGATCCCCCTTAGGATCTCTTGTAGGGCTGGTTTCGTGGTGACAAATTCCTTCAGTTTTTGTTTGTTTGGGAAGACCTTGATCTCTCCTTCTATTCTAAATGACAGACTTGCTGGATAAAGGATTCTCGGCTGCATATTTTTTCTGTTTAGCACACTGAAGATATCGTGCCAATCCTTTCTGGCCTGCCAAGTTTCAAAAGAGAGATCAGTCACGAGTCTTATAGGTCTCCCTTTATATGTGAAGGCACGTTTATCCCTTGCTGCTTTCAGAATTTTCTCTTTATCCTTGTATTTTGCCAGTTTCACTATGATATGTCGTGCAGAAGATCGATTCAAGTTACGTCTGAAGGGAGTTCTCTGTGCCTCTTGGATTTCAATGCCTTTTTCCTTCCCCAGTTCAGGGAAGTTCTCAGCTATAATTTCTTCAAGTACCCCTTCAGCACCTTTCCCTCTCTCTTCCTCCTCTGGGATACCAATTATGCGTATATTATTTCTTTTTAGTGTATCACTTAGTTCTCTAATTTTTCCCTCATACTCCTGGATTTTTTTTTATCTCTCTTTCTCTCAGCTTCCTCTTTTCCCATAACTTTATCTTCTAGTTCACCTATTCTCTCCTCTGCCTCTTCAATCCGAGCTGTCGTCGTTTCCATTTTGTTTTGCATTTCATTTAAAGCGCTTTTCAGCTCCTCATGACTGTTCCTTAGTCCCTTGATCTCTGTGGCAAGATTCTCTGCTGTCCTGTATACTGTTTTCAAGCCCAGCGATTAATTTTATGACTATTATTCTAAATTCACTTTCTGTTATATTATTTAAATCCTTTTTGATCAGTTCATTAGCTGTTGTTATTTCCTGGAGATTTTTCTGAGGAGAATTCTTCCGTTTGGTCATTTTGGATATTCCCTGGAGTGGTGAAGACCTGCAGGGCACTTCCCCTGTGCTGTGGTGTATAACTGGAGTTGGTGGGCGGGGCCGCAGTCCGACATGATGTCTGCCCCCAGCCCACCGCTGGGGCCACAGTCAGACTGGTGTGTGCCTTCTCTTCCCCTCTCCTAGGGGCGGGATTCACTGTGGGGTGGCGTGGCCCATCTGGGCTACTTGCACACTTCCAGGCTTGTGGTGCTGGGGATCTGGCATATTAGCTGGGGTGGGTAGGCAAGGTGCGTGGGGGAAGGAGGGGCAGGCTTAGCTCACTTCTCCTTAGGTGATCCACTTCAGGAGGGGCCCTGTGGCAGCGGGAGGGAGTCAGATCTGCTGCCAGAGGTTTGGCTCCGCAGAAGCACAGCGTTGGGTGTTTGCTCGGAGCGAGAAAGTTCCCTGACAGGAACTGGTTCTCTTTGGGATTTTGGCTGGGGGATGGGCGGGGGAGATGGCGCTGGCGAGCGCCTTTGTTCCCCACCAAACTGAGCTCTGTCGTCCGGGGGCTCAGCAGCTCTCCCTCCCTTTGTCCTCCAGCCTTCCCACTTTCTGAGCAGAGCTGTTAACTTATGACCTCCCAGACGCTAAGTCGCGCTTGCTGTCGGAACACAGTCCGTCTGGCCCCTCCGCTTTTGCCAGCCAGACCCAGGGGCTCTGCTTAGCCAGCGAGCCGCCCCTCCGCCCCGGCTCCCTCCCGCCAGTCCATGGAGCACGCACTGCCTCGCCGCCCTTCCTACCCTCTTCCGTGGGCCTCTCGTCTGCGCTTGGCTCCGGAGACTCCGTTCTGCTAATCCTCTGGCGGTTTTCTGGGTTATTTAGGCAGGTGTAGGTGGAATCTAAGTGATCAGCAGGACGCGCGGTGAGCCCAGCGTCCTCCTACGCCGCCATCTTCCCTCCTCCTCCCCCAAAGGAAGGTTTGATGTTAGTTTGCAGCCCAGCTAGATGCTATGGCATGCTATGGCATGCTATGGCATGCTATGGCATGCATATGGCAAATTGCTGAAATTTTCCAGGGATCACATCATGTTCCACAAGATCATGCTTGCAATAATTACCAGAATCTCCAACAAAATCACAAAAGCTAAAACTTCCTCAAGGCTATTCCCTGGGAATGGTAGCCTGACAATGGGCTAAGAAATATGTGACCACCTGCCCTCACTGGATTGAAGTCCTGATTTTTCCACTGCATACATTACAACCTCTGAGTAGAAATAAGGGATATGGTGGTTTTACATCCTGACAGAACCTGTCCAACTACCATTTTTATTTGCAGACCATCTCCTACAACTGATAACCATCTATGTAGACAGACATGCTTTCCGAAATGTGAGTGGTTGCTTGGAGAAAAAATGGAACTACAATATTGAAAACCATGCCCATTTCCATGGCTTACTCCTTCTCTCCTGAATTCTCACACTACAACAGTCTTCATTTTTTGTTAAGCTTAAATTTGCTGCTGCAACTATTACAGATTTACTTTTCTCCCTCTCTCTACTCCCAAAAATAACAGACAACTTTGAGTGGAGAGATTCATTTTCTGAGTTTCACCATCCCAAGCCTCTGACATGGTTGATAATTTATGCCATGTGAATACATTAGTCACCATCGAGACTCAAGAGTTATGAGGAGCCTCCAAACCTACTTTATGAGTAGTCCTAAGAGTTTCTTGAGGCCCTTTGGTAACCTGGGAAGGGAAAATGAAGACAGGTCAAGGCCAAGAGTTCTAGACTCTCTGCCCCACTTTGGGGCGGTTTTTATTTTATGTATTGAGCTTTTTCAGAAATTTTCTGTTTGTACACAGGGTTCAACTGATTTTCAAGAGTTTGACAATATCCGGTGTCTGTAAGGGAAGTCAGACTTTGTTTGAAAGTGAGGACTTACCCCCTACTATAGCAGAAAGAAAAGTACCTCTCTTCTCTGACAATAATGGGCCCACTACCCACCTTACACGATCATTGTGATGTTGAACCACCACCCACAGTGTTAGAGTCCTTGCAGCTGACCCCAGGTTCCTTCCACTTCTGCCTTCAGCCAGTAAGTGTTGCCTCTGTGCCCCGAAGCCAGAGGGGCAAGTCCCTGTCGCTGCCCACTCCCTACCCTCTACCCAGAAGTGGACCCTCCGGGCTGAGGCATCCATTCTGCATGTCAGAATAACGTCTGAATACCCAACCAGTCGCCAAGGCATTTGGTCCACCTAATAAGACATGGATGCATCGCTCCCAGAGTCCCACTCCACAAGCCAAGGGTCGGACTCTGCAGGTTTAGATTTCGACTCTGTTGGCCAAGATTATTTCTCCCCTGGCTAGGAGTATGACTCTCTCTACCAAGAATTGGACCTGGACTCTCTTCATGAAGATCTTCATTTCCAGTCCATGCCAGGAACCATGACAGAGACCTTGGCAAGCACACATGAATCCCACCCAACTGCTGAACTAGAGGATCTCACAGAGGCTGAAGGAAAGGAGCTCAAATCTGAGCTCACTAAATTAGACGGGAAAATTGTAACCTTACGCTGTGCCCTGGCAGCGAAAAAAAGACATTGTATGGAGCTCAAAAGAAAGCTGGGCCTCATAACCTTGGTGGGGCTGAGGCAGAATCTGTCCAAAAGCTGGCACGATGTTCAAGTCTCCAATGTCGACATGAAACAAAAGATGTCAGCTGCCCTGTCCACCATGGGCTCTGCCATCTGCAGGAAGCTTGGAGACATGAAGAAGTCAGCCACATCCAGATCGTTTGAAGGTCTGATGGGGACAATCAAGTCTAGAGTGGCAGGTGGCAGACAGCTTGGCAGTGTCTACCTTCCTTCTTCAGCTGGAATAGGGATGATCCATTCCCAGCCTCAGGGAGGAGAGACGATCCGCTCCTACTTTCCAAGAGTGGGAGTGATCCAGTTTACTGAAGTGGAGTTGTTCTGGTTCCAAGGAGTGGAGATGATCTGGTTGCAAGCAGTGGGCATGACCTGCTTCACTTTCTGGAGCCGGTATGAACCCCTTGGTAATCTTGCCTGGCCACCTAACCAGTGCAAAAACTCCCTTTCCTCATCACAGTTGTGACTCTGCCTATCATAAATAAGCAATTAAACCACAGTGGCAAAGTTAATTCAAGAAATGGGCATAGTTCAGTTTTGAGAAAAGGAGTTCCCATTTGTACATAGGTATTTGCTGCTGTTGGGGTGGAGAACCCAACATTTTGTACCCCGTTATTTTACACTAAAGTTGGTAGATGAAATGTATCACTATACTAGCCTTTCTGGAGTTGCATTCAAATGAACAGGACAATGGCTTTAGAGGGACCTTAAGCCAAAGCCCAAAATCTTTTTTGGAAAACTAGTTTATCAGAATGCCAAAGTAGTTTTCTTTTTAGAACTGGGAAAATGTATGAAATAATCTGTAATTTTATCCCCTCCTCATTTCCTTCCTTCCCTAAATCTCAGAAGGAACTTTGAAAGCTCTACCGGGCCTACAATTTTTATTTTAAAAAGATGATCAAGAACACTCCTTTCCCTCTGAGACCCTCAGAAAGGAGGGGAAAGTATTATTAGACTAATTGTAACATAATACTAAACTTGATTTTTTTTTGAAGCTCCTAATTAAACAAAGTAGCTCTAGCTTCAATTTAGGAGATTGCCACTTTGGATTCAAGATGAAATTGTGACTTGACTTTGCCTTGTGTTTGTAATCTTTTTGTATATCAAAGTTTATCCCTTATAACAGCATGTGCCTGCCACAATAGCATGCCACCTAAAAGGGAAAAAATTGCTTCTCTGTTCTCCAGCAATTCCTAGTTTGTTGCCATCTGCATCTGAGGGGCTGGAGGGAAAACATAGCCAAAGTCAAGAAACATAAACCCCTATGTTAAGCAGCATTGCAGCATTTTAAACATGACGCCCATCCCCTGTAATGCTGGACCTTCTTTATGCCTCCGAATGGACCTAACTAATTTTATACATCACTGGTCTCTTTGACTCCAAGTCTGTCCTCTTTTAAAACTAGCCCCAACTGAAAAGAAAACAGAACCTGAGTCCTCAGGGGATTTGGGGGTGGAGGGGGAAGAGTTGTTCTTTTTCCATTTTCAAAATGCCAGGACCTGGCAGCTACTTTCATTCCTTCAGTCATATTGCCTGAGGTAGAAGTTTCTGTCTTCACTCACAGAACTCAAAAAGCACCATACTTAAAATTACAGTTTTATTATAAAGGATACAAATTAGGACTGGCCAAATGAAGAGATACATAGAATGAGATCTTGGAGGAAATATGAAGCTTCCATATACTCAGAACACATCACCTTCCCATCACAGTGATGTATGATTACCTATCTAGGAGGTTCACCTAAGATTCAGGTATCCAGAGTTTTTATTGAAGTTCCACTATATAGATATGATTGATTGAATCACTGTCCACATGATTGAATTCAAGCTCCAGCCCTGCTTCCATCTTCAAAGGTTCAGGGTTCAGGCTGATATCATGTGGCCCAAATCCCCAAACCTCTAATCACATGGGTGGGTCTTTCCAGCAGAGCCAGCCCATACCTTAAAACTATCCAGGGACCTACCATAAATAACAAAGACACTCTTATCACTCAGGAAATTCCAAGGATTTAGAAGCACCCTCCAAGGAGCCAGGAACAAAGAGAGCCAAATTGTTTATTACACAACAAAACCAGGCAATAGAAAGTTGCCCTACAATATGGCCCCAAGAAGATGGTGGCATAGGAGGACGCTGGGCTCACCGCATCCTGCTGATTACTTAGATTCCACCCACATCTGCCTATATAACCCAGAAAACTGCCAGAAGACTAGTAGAATGGACCCTTT